>NC_081411.1:342490459-342790459 GCF_030272615.1 Cryptomeria japonica
TTCAAGTGGGTGTGGGGATTTAAATAAATATTGATTTATTTAAATGTGAGAGAGGGTATTTAATTAAACAAATATGATTTGTTTATTTAATTAAAAGTCAAAATATGGTTTAAGTGAATTAAATCAAATAAATTGAATAATTTATTTAATTAATAGGAGAAGAGGGTTAAGGTGTATTAATTAAATTTAATTAATTATTGATCGATGGTTAAATAATCAAATAAATGCTAAGTATACATTTAATTAAGTGGACAAATTTAGGTGTCTACATTTGCCTCTCTTTGAGACGGTGATGTTTATCACATCATTTCAAAGAAAAATAAGCAAGAATGGTAGATGCCCCAACATGCACTAGGTTGGTGGTTAGGTATGCACCCTCGAGAGATGGGATGAAAATTTGAAAATTTGAGTGATCTCTCAAAAATTTGAAGAAAATTAGGCATGGGAGAATGGAGGATTCTGGATTGAGTGAAGGTGAATGGTGAGCAGTAAAGAGTAATGGGAAGCTGGTAAGTACCCTTAGGTCATGCAGGAGATACGATGCAAATGTGGTATTGTGGTGCATTTGATTGATTTTGTTCAATTGATCAATATTGTTTTGGACAGTCTGGTGTAATTGGTTAAATTGCCTCAGTTTTAGTCAAAGCATGACAGTTGATGTCAATTGTTGCTCAGATAGGATAAAGCCTGAGTAAGAGAATCAAATTGATGTATGGAGACTTAGACAATTGATGTAACTGCCTGATGAAGTCAAGGTATCTGAGTCAAATTACCTGATGAGACTTAGACAATTGATGCAATTGTCTAGTTTGATTGTGTTTGATTAGGTGACCAATTCACATTTGGGGTAAAATGGCTAACACAATAACCTGATTTTCTATTGAGATGACCTACAAGCAACCTCGATTTACATTACTTGGCTTGATCGGTTTTGATGGGAAATGATGTAGGGTATAATTATGATGATGACCAAGATAGGGAGGGTGAGGGGGGGGAGTCAATCTTAGATAGAATTTATGGAGGACCTAGGACCCATTCTTGTGGAAGAGTATCAAAATAGAGTTATCCATTATCATGACTATGTATTAATGATATGCAACAATATGAATTTATGGATGGATGAAATGAAATGGTAGGATATGTTGAAATGAAATGAAATGGATGGATCTGGTTCTTTTCATAGTTTTGTCTTTCATCATTGGGCTTATTTGGTACTGATATTGATTGAGGTATTAGAAACCAAGGTTGAGCATTAAACCTATAAACAAACATCACAGACAAGGATAAATTCCCCTCCATTCTGGTTCATATACACATTGTTGAGGTATACATTGTAGTCAATAAGTCATAGTGATCCATGACTTTTTATTTTTGCATAGGATCTCATAGCTTGGTGATTTTCCCACGTAGACACCATTAGTATGTGCCCCAGAACTTCATTGGAACAATCCACAAACAGATTACAAAGAAAAAGATATCATGAACCATCCTGGCTACTCTAATCACTTGTGGATATCCTGGAGTAGCATAGGAACTTGATATATAAATCAATAATCTGACCAAGTTCCAATTAGCTAAAAAACATCTTTGTGTCAAAGAGATATATCACCATGTCTTGTTTTGAAGGAAGGATGCATCCTTTTTTAAGACAGTTTCGTGTATGTGTTGCTCAGATGTTTATTTTCTTGTTGATCTGATAGTTGGTCATCCTTTTGGTAGCTCGAATATTGTTTTACATTTGATTGGGTGTTTATGTAGAAGTGTATTGAAATGTTTGTTTTTTTATTGATTTTGATGTTTTCTAATGTTTTTGGGTTTTTGAATGTTTTCAATGTTTTGGATGTTTTTGATTTATTTTGATGTTTTTGCATGTTTTATTGGGTTTTTGTTTAGTTTACAATGTATTTGGATTATTTCAGGACATTTTCTAAATAAGTAACTCAATGAATCACCAGTGGCGAGAATCCACTCCCATCATTACGTTAACAAAGTTGTCCCCAATTAGGTGTCTATGTGAAAGCATGATGTGGGACACATGAGGCAATAACATTGATTGTATATTATTTAACAAGCCATGGTAGATATGATGTATGAGTGGATGCAATGGATGTGATCGCAACAAGTCTAAGAGACAAAAGAGCCATAGCCTTTACTAATGGCGCTTGTTGACCAGGTTTTCACCTGTTGGCATTTTTTATGATTATGTTGTGATTGTCATTGATGGACACACACTTGCTATGAGATCACTTTTTGAATGCATGAGTTATGCTCAACCGGTATTTGTTCCAAACTGGTATTATGTAGTAGTCTTTAGACTATTGGTGTTTTGCAAAAAGTGTTTACTGATCTCAAGCGGAATGGAACCAAGGAACTAAAGCGGCAATTATCATTTTCCTAGTCTTCATTTTTGTCAACCGGTAATCAGTTTAATATTTGAACCGGTATTACTCTGAGTTCCCAACCGGTAATCAGTAAAGTTGTATGAACCGGTAATACTCTGTGATGAGTTACCAACCGATACTTTTGTGATGAGTTACCATCCACCGACACTTTGATGGTGATTTTGTGTCATGTTACCAAATGTGTCTAGATGAAATGAACCTAGGAACTTGCAATGTAATCCTATTGGACCGACATGAAATCAGATTCCTTTTTTAAGGACATCATGTCTAGGGTTTTATAGTATTGTTAGGGTTTTTAATAGTGCATGAGTTTATGCATGTATAATCTGAGAAGACAAGATCAAGTTTGTACGAAGTAACAAAGATTGGAGATATTGAAAACTGAAGTAATGCTGAAATGCATTAACAATGAGCTATCAAGGATCTAACCAAGCATACTGTGCTAGTATCTAGATCACTCACTTGTTGATTACTTACATCTTCGACAAGTCTGAAAAACCTTAACTGGGTAGGCTTGGCAGAGCCTTTTTAAATCCTCTAATAAGGTGGTTCACAACTGTGGATCTGAAATCCTCTCACAAGGTAGTCTTTAATTGGACTTAACTCCTAACAGAGATTGAGATTCCTAACAGGATCTATTCTAGTGAAGAACATTGTATGACCTTAACCGGTCTGGTTACTATTTTGCAGATAGTTACTTGTGAGTCTCATCTCACCATGGTTTTTCCAATTTGGGTTTCCACATCAAAATCTCTTGTGTTATGGTGATTGTGCTTCTATGGGTGAATGCCTTATTTGTTATTTGGTTTGCATTTGTGTTAACCGATTTGTTAGTAAAACTGTTATACTAGTTTACTGCTAGACTGTTTAAGTGTTTGAGTTCAATATTTTTTGGTATACTAATTCACCCCCCCCTCTTAGTATTCATCAATTGGTATCAAAGCCAACCTTTCTATAAGTCTAACCACTTGGAAAAAGATATGGGGGAATACACTTTGAGGGAACTTACTCATCAGCTCACTCAGACTAAGAAAGCCTATGATGAACTTAAAGTCAAATATAAGGCCTCTCTGGCAAAAAGAATAGAGCATGCTGAAAAAATGATGGAGCTAACTAAAAATAGTTTCTCTGATGAAGCGGACATTGAAGCCCTAGTTGAAGAATTTGAAAAACTGAATGATTCCAATGCCAACCTAAGAAGGGAACTTGAAGGACTAACTATCAAAATGTGTCAAGAGCTTGAGAACCAGAGGAAAGTTGAAGATCTGGTAAAAGACAAAGATCATGAGATCTCCAAGCTAAAGCAAGAGATCAGTGCACTTGCCACTCATCTCCATGAGAGTAAAGTGGAAAAGGAAGAAATTCAAGGTGAACTACACATGGTTGTTTCTGAGAATACAACCTTAAAGGAATCAAATGATTCTATTTCTAAAGAACTCACTGAGTCAAAGGAAATACTTGCCAAATTCAATAAGAGCACTGTTAAGCTAGAGCAAAAGCTTGAATCAGCTAAACCGGTAAAGAATACTATTAGACTTGGTTTCTCTGAATATGAGGAAGGTGAGACCTCTAGAACAAAAGATGGAGCATCAAAGAAGAAACTGGCACCAAAGGATAAAGGTAAGCAAAAGTTCAAACCTGTTTGCTTTAATTGTCTCAAGGAAGGACACACTGCCAATGTATGTAGAAGTAAGGCTTACAATAATTTTCCCTACTTTCTAAACAATAAGCCTAGATCCAATAGATTCAATGGTAATTATTATGCATGCAACAAGTTTGGGCATAGAGCATTTGAATGTAGGTCTATCATTCACAACATCAGAAGGTATCCTCAAAGGAGTCAAGGAGTTTTTCCTGAACCCTCTGGGAACCGGAATCCAAACTGGTTTAATACCTATAATCATCAGTCAGATAGCGGTGGCTATCAAGTGGCAAACGGATGGAGAGCAACCTATTTGATTTTCCATTGTAGTGGTCAGACTACTGCAACATGTAGAAGGAAGAATGGAAACATGAATAATGGACCTTGGAGAGCACCTGGATTGGTTGGCTATCATTACAACAAACTGGGTCATATAGCAAGATTTTGCAAGATGAGAAAGAATATATTGGATGATATATCAGTCACTCTGGAAGGAAATATTGATGTTGAAACTGTTCAAGTGGATATGAAGAAAGAGTGGAAAAAGAAGCCAGGAGAAGTGATTCAAGAAGAACCGATTTCTACACCTAGTGTGGAAGTCGCTGAACCAACAAACTAAGCTTTAGAAAAGCTTAGGGGGAGCAAATGGTGAAATGTTTCGAACCCCCGGTCTACATTGATAAAAGACCTTAACCGGTATGTGATACCTGTCAGTTGGTAGAAGACCATAAATAGTAAAAGAAAAATTAGGGTTTATGCCCTAATAGTGGAGCATTTATTATGGTAGGTAAAGAAATTGTTTAAAAGGAATTTTCAAGTCATTTCTCACTTATCAGTTTTCGAGCGAAGAAATTTTCAAGTGCAGAGAGATAAAAGGCGATTTGTATTGCAATTCAAAGAGATTTCAAAACCTTCAAGAAGAATCAGAAGCTAATATCAGTTGGTCAAGTGTAGAACACAAAGCGGTATTCTAGCAACTAAAGTAGTGTGTGGTGAAGTGGAATTTGCAAGCCCTAAATCTCAACGTACAAAGGTATTTCTTGAGTTTTTCTATTTATCATGGCTTCTAGATCGCACTCTAGTTCTAGTGCACCCGTTGATTCAGTTGACTTCATCTAACAGAAGGCAAAATATAATACCCTATCTCAAATACCTACTAGTGTCATAGTTGAGGAAGGCATTTCAGATTATATTGACTGTAAAATTGAAGACCTAGGATATCTAATAATCCATTCTCAGTTAAGCTTATTCTATGGAAAGCACAAGAAGATCAAACTAGAATTAAACATTTTGGAAAAGAAGAAGCTTCACAATGCGGTCTATTTCCTTGAAGAATTTATAGATGATCACATCCACATCATTCTGAGTAGAGTGCATGGTGACAAAATGTATTTAAAGTGGACACATGACATCACACCGAAAATGATTCATGCTGTCACCGGTTTTTGTAACATCAGTGAAGTACCAGCCCTAAGGAAGATCAACAAGACCAAAATGGCCAAGCTCACCTATTCTATGAGCGACCAATGGGGAATGACCATCAATCCCATTAAGGATGATCTAGTCAAGTATGCCTGCATGGTAATAGGCTATCAAACATTCTATGCTAGCAGGATTAACTCTATCTCTGCTACAGCAGCAAATGTTGCCTACAGGATGATCAAAGAAGATGCCTCATTTGATTTATGCACATGTATGCAAAGGCAACTTCTGGTGATCTTGAAGTCGATTAAATAGGACAATGCCTTGAGATTTAAGTTTGGACAACTATTGGTTGGGTTGTTCTTCTACTTCCAAGGTTACTTCCCAGGAGTTGGAGATATTCAGTGGTCTGCTGACCAACTGGTTACAAAGCAAATCAAAGAAAGTCTTCTAGTGGTTGGAACCAGTTGTCTGGAAGTTCTAAACAAATACTTTGATGAGTTCAGACGCAAAATGAGCCAAAGGGTGAGAATATCGAGTGATATTGTCAAGAAGTATGAAGAGGACATCTTCTTCACCATCAAAGTTGATGAGTGCATAATGGAGGTGGCTGAGCCTAGACAGGAAGAAGTGGAACCCATGGGATATGAGGTAATGTATGACATGCTAGATGGGTATGCCTCAACCCTACTCACCTCACAATTGATCCAAAGGAGAAGAGAACCGACACCTATTTGGAAAGGGTTACACTAATTGAAGAACCTTCAGTAAATAAGCGAAAGGCAGTGCCTTCAGTATCGGCATCAGTTACTGTAGCAAGTCCCAAAGTGACCAAGTGGTCACTAGCAAAGAAGAAACCAGAAGCTACACTCGCCAAAGTATTTGAGAGAAAGCAGAAGACAAAAGGAAACACACCGGACTTAAAGGACACTGTATCTGAAGAACAGCCTAAGAAGACTAGGCAAATGAGGAAGAAGACAAAGACAACCATTAATGAATCGGCAACATCAACATCGGTAAATATTTATATTTCCTCTTACAAACCATTGATACATTGTCAAGGGACTATCAAAAACATTAGAAGAAAAGTGCTTGGTGATTTGAAAGAATGCTTTGATGATTTTAATGATAGTGAAAAGGAAGAAGTTGAATAGGAAGTCATTAAATATTTATGCATTAATGACCAGTGGCCATCAGAAATTAGATCTGATACACTTGATTCTTTATATAATTCTTTAGATAATAAATGGCACATTGCCATAGAGAAGGAACAAGAAATAAGAGAGGAAGTATTTGCACAATATTTTCCTGATGTTCCTAATTCAGAACTTTATGAAGTTGTGAAAAATATAAAGGCCTCTTCTTCATGAGAAGAAGGAGACTCTTGTTACTAGAAGGAAAAGTCCCTGAAGTGGTAAAAGATACCCACTCCCTTGCTCAATCCACTCTAAGGTTGCATCAAGTGGCTAAAGCCAACAGGAAAGCTGAGCAAGAACTGGAAATCAGTAAACCGTATGAGGTATATGACAGTGAAGGGGAATCGATCACTGATCAAATGGACCCCATTGAAGTTGATGCCTTGAATGGTGAAAATGTTACTCTAGGTACACCAATAGAAGCAGAAAGATAGGAGAAATAGGAAGAAGAAGAGAAGAAGCAACAGGAAGAAGAAAAGAAGAAACAGGCAGAAGAAGAGGAAAAGAGAAAAGAGGAGGAAAAGAGAAAAGAGGAGGAGAAGAGGAAACAGGAAGAGGAAAAGAGAAAAGAAGAGGAGAATAAGAAACAAGAGGAAGATAAGAACAAGAAGGAAGCAGAAAAGAAAGATGAAGAGAAATGGAAGGAAGAAGAAAAGAAAGAGGAAGAGGAGAAGAGAAAGGAAGAGGAGAAGAGGAAGTAGGAAGAGGAGAAGAAGAAGAAGGATGAAGAAGAAGAGAAGTGAAAAGAAGAGAAGAGGGAAGAAGAGAAAAGAAAGATAGAAACAGAGGAGCAAAAGAAGGCAGAAGAGGACAAGCTAAGAGCCAAAGAGAAGGAGGAAGTAACATAGAGCACATAATTGGAGACCCCAAAGGCAACCGGTAGTCAAGCCAAATCGGCTGACATTACTAGTCCCATTGACCTCCAATCTGCAAACGAATCAGAGTTGCTGCAAAGAATTAAGCTTGCTCAAGAATGACTAGAAGTGATAAGGAGGAAGAAGGAGCAAGACATAATTCAAGCTGCAGTGAAAACTCTTACCAGTTTGATACTCGGTACCAACCTCCCTAGTACCGATTCCTCTCTAGCCCAATTAAAACTCTTATGCATAGTTGTAGAGGACAAGGTGCAATGCCTAGAAGAGGTTGCTGAAGCCAATGCACAAAAGAAGCATCAAAAGGCTCTGAACACTGTGCTGTGAAGAAGTTGAATGAGCTCCGGTCTGATCTACAGAAAGAACAAAAAGATATAAGGGATGCTCTGGATGAGGGGAATCTGCTACTCAGTAAGATATGCCAACCCCATCTCTTCTGTGATGATGTACTTGCTCAGAAAGAAAAGCTACAATCTAACTTATAGTCATACATAAGCATGTTGAAGCTGCCATATGATTCCTTCACCGCTTATCGGCAAACCGTACACCGGTTTCAAATCTAGTCTGTAAGAATAGAGTTAGAGATCCGCAACCGGACATAAGATTTGCAGGAACCTCAACTGGTTCTACAACCAAGATTGCAAATACTCTAGAAATGCTATCTCAATCTGGATGCCCTAATGATCACTCAAGAAATGAGTACCTTGGATGTCATGGAAGAATAGGTCTATCAGATGCAAATAGAGAGTGAGATTGCTACCTCATTGCTTGAGTCATGGTCTATATCCATGAAGCTCTTTATGTAGGACTTTAAATCAGTTTTTGACAAGTTTCACTCTTTATTGTCATAAACACTTATTATTTTAATGGTAATGGAAACAGGGGTTTTTCAGCTATACTTTGTCATTGTTGGCAAAGGGGGAGTAGTATTCTATATTTAAAATTTTGATGCATGCTATGCATACTTTCAAGTTTATCTCTGTAAGGGAGTAGTATACATTGTATTTTCTGCAAAGGGATAGTGTATATGCTTAGGGGGAGTAATTTTGATTATGGAATTTTTTTTTGTAAAACACTTATATGTCAAAAATTTTCCAAAGTGTTGCCATCAATGCCAAAGGGGGAGATTGTTGGCATTTTTGATGATTATGTTGTGATTGTCATTGATGGACACACACTTGCTATGAGATCACTTTTTGAATGTATGAGTTATGCTCAACTGGTATTTGTTCCAAACCGGTATTATGTAGTAGTCTTTAGACTATCGATGTTTTGCAGAAAGTGTTTACCGATCTCAAGTGGTATGAAGACCTCAAGCGGTTTGAGGATCTCAAGTAGAACGAAACCAAGGAACTAAAGCAGCAGTTATCATTTTTCCAGTCTTCATTTTTGTCAACCGGTAATCGGTTTAATATTTGCACCGGTATTACTTTGAGTTCCCAACCGATAATCGGTAAAGTTATATGAACCGGTAATACTCTGTGATGAGTTACCATCCACTGACACTTTGACAGTCATTTTGTGTCATGTTACCAAATGTGTCTAGATGCAATAAACCTAGGAACTTGCAATGTAATCCTATTGGGCCGACATGAAATCAAATTCCTTTTTTAAGGACACCATGTCTAGGGTTTTATAGTGTTGTTAGAGTTTTTAATAGTGCATGAGTTTGTGCATGTATGATCTGAGAAGACAAGATCAAGTTTGTGTGAAGTAATAGAGACTGGAGATATTGAAGATTGAAGTAATGTTAAAATGCATTAACAATGAGCTAGCAAGGATCTAACCAAGCATACTGTGCTAGTATCTAGACCACTCACTTGTTGATTACTTACATCTTCGACAAGTCTAGAAACCCTTAACCAGGTAGGCTTGGCAGAGCCTTTGTAAATCCTCTAACAAGGTGGTTCACAACTATGGATTTGAAATCCTCTCACAAGGTAGTCTTTAATCGAACTTAACTCCTAACAGAGATTGAGATTCCTAACAGGATCTATTCTGGTGAAGAACATTGTATGACCTTAACCGGTCTGACCTTAACCAGTTTGGTTACTATTCTGCAGATAGTTACTTGTGAGTCTCATCTCACCATGTTTTTTCCCATTTGGGTTTCCACGTCAAAATCTCTTGTGTTATGGTGATTGTGCTTCTGTGGGTGAATGCCTTATTTGTTATTTGGTTTGCATTTGTGTTAACCAGTTTGTTAGTAAAACTGTTATACCAGTTTACTGCTAGACTGTTTAAGTGCTCGAGTTCAATATTTTTTGGTATACTAATTCACACCCCCCCCCCCTCTTAGTATTCATCATCACCACCATACTTATCCAAGGCGCCACCGAAGTGGTTTTCACCATTTGGATGAATGATTTTTTTTCTTGATTTTTTCTTTTTTTTTAGGACTTTTTCAGAATGTTTTTGGTATTTTCTAATATTTGATGGGCTTGATGCTCTATACAGCTTATCTATTAAATTTTTTTGAGATGCATGTTTTTGATTGGATCTTCCATTTGTTCTCCTTCTAAATTTGCTAACTGATATGCCCTAGACCCAAATACTACAATGATGACATATGGACCCAACCAATTAGATTCAAATTTGCCTCAATGTTCTCTATTTGGTTGATTGCAAGAATTCTCTCTAAGAACAATATCTCCTACCTTGAATGTGTGAGGTTTGACTCTATTATTTTAACTTACGCTCATGCATTGTTGACATGCTTTTAGCTGATTCTAGGCATCTTGTCACTTCTCACCAAGCAATTCCAAGTCCTGAAAATGTAAGACCCAGTACTCTTCATCAGTAATCAAATTATGCAAGGAGACCCATAGGGATGGTAATTCTACCTCAATAGGAAAGATAAACTGTACTCCATATAGAAGTGAATATGGGGTTATGCCTATAGGGGTTTGAATGCTAGTTCGATATGCCCATAATGCTAGATTCAGATGAATATGCAAATCACGACCGACATCATTGACTATTTTCTTTAGGATCCTCAATATGTTCTTGTTTGAGGATTTTTCTTATCCATTTCCTTGTGGGTATATATGTTGGAATACAATTAATCCAAGAACACTAAGAGGGGGGGTGAATCAGTGTTCTGTCATTAATACAAGATTTTAACCTTTTATAACATATGCATATAAAACAGTAAATGAAGAAACATATAACATAAAGTAAATAAACCAACCACATGAATGAACACCATAACACACTAAATTTATACATGGAAAACATTAAAGAGGAAAAACCATGGTGGTATTTGTGACCCACAATATCAATTCATTGGCCATATGAAAGATATTACATAGAATGGGGGCCTACACATGTAGGAAGGCACAATACCAAGAGCACACTACTCAACACAAAAGAATCTTACTGACTACAAGCTTCTGTTGAGATAAAATAGTAATGGTGAACTCACAAAATGCATCTGTAATGCCAAATAGAGTTCTGGTTAAAGCTTTGTTTTGTACCGGTTCATAAACCCTGAATCCCTCTACCAATATCTCCTTTTCTCCAAGAATGATTTACAAACCATCTACTGATCATAGCATGATATTAATTTTGCATACAAAATGACCTACATACATATCCTTCGCATCACACAGTTCTACTACCTTGTCATATATATTTCCCTCTATCAAAATGACCTAACAGACTGACTTATATATCCTTTACAAATAATATGCCTTATGTTGGCTTACAATACAAAAGATATTCAATGTCGGCCCTATACAATAATTACAAAATGATTTTACACATAAAACCTTTCAGATCTAGATTGATGTCAGCTTCATTGAAGTTTTGGATACGGGTGTCAATGTTGGTGTCGGTGATTACCCTGAATACTCAATATCGGTATCCAACGGTGTATGCCTCCAAATGCTGGTATATTCCTTCAATAGAATCTTATTGCCATCAATGAAAACATATGAATCCAATGAGTGTCAATTTCCAACAATCTCCCCCTTTGGCATTGATGGCAACACTCATGTGAAAAATGGATTCCCTATCGACTCAACTAAAATATGAAACATGCTCCCCCTGAGCTGATTGACTCAGTCTGCAATATACTCTATTGATATCCTCCCCTTAGTATTATATACACATACATATTTTTCACATAATATACACTCCCCCTTTGGCATCAATGCTAAAGACTGGTGAAAGAATTGAAAGAATAATTACATATTACTTTATCGGAGCTTGACCAATCTTAAAATTTCTGAATAAGCTTTCTCTAGCAACTGTACATAAGTATCCCAGCCGGTTTTGAATGTTTCAGATATGGATACAAGTACACTAAGTAAATGTGATAGTCTTTCTTTCTCAGTGACTTCTGCCCATGTGGGCTTCACAAGCATATCCATACATTCCCTCTTATGAACACCAAGTGAATCCAATCTTGGACTCACCAAACCTCTGAGACTCCTTTCTCTCCAAATGATCTTGTCTCTTTCCTTTTCAAAAGAAAAAACTTGGTTCTCCAAAATCAAAATTTGTCCATCAATGGAAGTTATAACTGAAGTTAGTCCATCAAAAGAATTACCAAAATTAGCAATCTTTTCATGTAATTCTTTTAACCTCTTATCTACATTTATTGTAAGAATTTCTATATTACAACAAACCCTATAGACGTTAGTACACTATTTGAAATAATTTTCAATGAGTATAATTTTATCTTCAACCTTCCTCTTCTCTGTCTCAATAATCTAGTCAAAAGAGGATTTCTTGGCCAGAATAAATCTTTCAAGTGCTTTCTTGTCTAAAATTTGCTGCAATGATTGAAAGTTTTTAGATATGTTCTCTATTAATACCTTAATCTTGTCAGAAGGACTTGCTTCATTTTCAATCATACAATCAGGAATCAATCTATGCAAAATTGTTATTGATTGATCTATTATTACTTTGTCTATAGATCCCTCCTTTATTAGCTTTTGAGTAGCCATCATCATTAGCTCTGTGGGACTTATCTTTGTGATTGATTTCTTATCAACTTGAGAAGTGTCAATTGCCAAAAGTTTTGCTAGGGAATCAACTGCCGATTCAGTCTCCTTTTCCTTTTCTTCCTTATCCTCTCTTGGTGTATCTCTTTTCTCCTCCTCTGTTGCACTGGTGGCTTCACTACTTGGTGCAGTATCTATTACTGCTAGTAGAGTATTATCCACAATATTATATGTAACCTGTACCATTCCTTGCTCAGACTGTACAAATGTAGTTTTTGTCAGTTTAGTTTGTGCATTCTCATCAGTTTTGGGTTTATCTACCGGTTCATTCAAAATTTGATATGAACTTCCCAAAATTTATTTCCCTTTAGATTTTTCTACAATGGAGGGAGTTGTTGCCTTAGAAAATTGTTCTTGAGAAGTGAGAAAATCAGGATTCTTTTCGAATAATTTAGTCCAACCATCTGTGGTCTCATTTACTATCTCATTGACTCTACCCATCATTAGGCCTATTTGTCAAGTTTTGCTGCTAAAGACTGTTCTATTTGCAACATCTATACACCTTTTCATTTCCTCATTATTTATAGAGCCACACATACTCAAAAGTTCAACTTCTTTAATTTCTTTGTCCCTTTTGATTGCATCTAATCTCCTTGCATCTAACTTATTATACAATGATAAGGGATTTTCCTTCAAAATATATACCAAGGCCTTCTTATATATATCTAAACATAACAATATTACTTCTTCTATTTCATTTTTCTCATTATCTTCTAAATCTTCATAGAAATTTGACACATTCTTCAACATTCCATCTTTAGTTATCTCATCAATCAATTCTACACAAGTCATTTTACTAGATTCAGTTGCTTCATCACTCTTTTTCTTCTTGTTGGCAGTTGTGGGAGTGGATGGAGCAAGTTGCATCTTCTTTGTTGGAGGTGTGGATGTAGTTGTTACCTTTCTTACTAGCTTTGTCCTTGGTTCCACCTTCTTCTCCTCTACGGGAGGCTTGTCAGCTTTCTTCCTATGTACCCTTCTGAATGAAAGAGGTTGATTATCCTTTGGATTAGAGTCAGAAGTGATAGAAGAAATGAAAGTATCAGGCCTCTTCACCTCGAGAGAACTTGTTGTTGCCAGTTGATCTATCGGTTTAGATCCAGAACCTAGTTCTGTATCTATCCTATTAATTACATTCAGAACAAATGCAAACATTTTGTCTATCTTCCTTTCTCTTCTTTTCTTGTTGAAACCAATTTTAACCTCAAGAGCCTTCTCCTCTACAGTGCCAAAGTGTTCATCCGTATCATCCAAAGGAGCATCAATCAACATTTTAGCATATAGCTCCAAGATGTTGTCATCTACTTCATAACCCAATTCAGTGACCCATATAGTTCTAGGTTCCACTGCTTCCATCAGTCTCTCATCTATTTTTACCATGAAGACAATATCAATGGAGTATTTCTCCACAATGTGTTTGGAGATTCTCTCCCTCAGTCTCATGTTTTCCTAAAAAATTTTGAAGTATCCCCGAAGCTTCTCATCCCTATTAATGCCAAGACTGGTGATTGCATCTTTGATCTGCATACCTATCGGTATGTCATGAGCCCAACATTTCTCTCCAAACTTGGTAGCTCATTCATGAAGTATAACATCAAACAAACAATAATATTTCCAAACTAGAAAGTTACTTTCTTAACACCTTTGATCTTGCCAAGATTAATCATTAATTCACTCCTTAACCATTCACACAAGTCATACTTTTCATTATTATTTATTATTTGGTGTGCAGCATGGATGCAGGAACTGGCAACAAAGTTCAATCGACTTGATTGAGTTACTTTGTAGCTGATGATCATGCTGACAAATTTCACATCTGTGTCTTTGATGGTACTGACCCTCATAGATCTTCCATCATGGGTTGCTTCAGTGAGCTTCTCAACCGCAGTGTTGGAGATCTTCTTTCCTGGTTCCTGTCCAACTTTGGGTAATTCGATGACCGCCTAAATAGCTTCTTTTATGATCATGTGAGGTCGATCTAGCCAGATAAATTTATTATGGACCCTGCTTAGAACATATCTGATCACTTCATCTGAATTCCAGTATGTATAGGATTCTAGTTAACCCTAGATCTTTAATAACTTGATATTCTAGTTTGATTGTTTTGGAGCTGCCTAGTATCACAGATTGATACATTCCCTTGATTCCTTAGTGCCTAAATCATCCAAGGTGCAGTGAATATAAGCCCTGACATCTTCCACATAAACCGCGCCATCGAGAATCCTCAAAAACATGCCAGTAGAGTCTTCCTTCATAGCACTTTGGGGAACTTACTTGAAAATAGGCCTAAGCCTATCCTTGACCTCAACAATAGTGGGATTCACAATGAAAGTAGGAGAAGATGATGATCTGGATGCCATTTCAATGAAATACCTGGAAAACAGTCATCGGTTAAAAGATTTTTATTACTTCTCAGATGACTACTGGAAATTCTTTAGAATGCATTTTCTTGCTCTTGATCACCTATTATTCTCCTTTGATTCACTCTAGTTTTCTCGAGTGCTAAGTGAGATAAAATAAGTCCATTACCCCTTTTTATCAGCGAGTAAACCCTAATTCATCACTGTGATAAATGCTTAGTGATGTACCCTATCGGATGTCGATTTCATAGTTTTATGATGGATAAACCTCAATAAATGATCAATACCACTCTCCATATTTCTTCCAGATCTCTTTCAGGGAATATGCAATATTTGCAATGAATTTTCCAACCCCTAAGGCATATGCCTCAGTTACTAGTTGAATTTCCTATCAATGCACGAATGCTCTATTCCACCCATGGAGTTACAAGTGTAGTTACTGGTGTAGTTACATCTCCACTTGGTTCTTCATATTTTCTAACACATCTCTTGGTGTGATCTTGTTGTATTTCATCTATCTTTTACTTTCCTTTCTCATTTTCTTTATTATTGCTAACCCGTGTATTCTTGCTTCTGCAGTACTTAGCAATATGACCTATTTTATTGCATGCATAACATGTAACATTGTTCTTTTGAATTTCTTTGACATATCTGGTGTCATTTCTTGACCTACATTGATTAGCCAAATGTCCAAACTTTCCACATGCATGACACTTAACATTCATTCTACAATCTTCTAATTTATGACCATATTTCTTGCAATTTGTATATTGACCGGGAATTGAATTGTAGATTTGATTTGCTCTATTTCTACATTGTCTAGCCATATGCCCAAATTTGATACAAACAAAACATCTACCATTGAATTTGTAGGCATTATATTTACTTATCGGTTTCCTCTAGTCTGATGAGTTCTACATGCTAGTTGCTTGATCTTCATTTATAGTACCAGAGCTTTCACCTTGTACAAATCCAAGTCCTCTAGAATCTCCACTCTGCCTTTGTCTCTTCAATAAATCATCCAATTATGCAGCAGTAATCCTGAATTTTTCTTTATACTCACTTACAGTAGTCAGATAGATTTTGTTCATTATTCCAGGATTGTACCAAATTAGTTCTCAACAGATTATTCTCATGAGTCAATCCACCATATTCTTCAAATTTGTTCTTCAGAGATATAGAAAGATTTTCTTCCTTCTTCTTTCTGTCCTCAATATCTTTTGATAACCTCATAGTCAAGTCTTGCATTTCATTCTTCATGAGCATGTTTGCTTGACTCAGCTTCTGACATTGTTCCTTAAGTGCATTTTTCTCTTCATCATCCTAGTTTTGAAAAAGTTCCTTTCTCTTAGCTTGAGCTGATGATAACCTTTCTTGCAAAACAAGAATGAATTCATTAGTAGAATTCAATTCATCCTGCAGTTTTAAGTTCTTCATCATTTCAGTATCATAATCCTCAAGTGCCATCTCAAGTTGCTTCTCCATATCCATGTTCAATGATTCCAATTTCAGGATCTTCCTCAAGCTATTAAACTTCCTCTGAGGTACCAATCTCTGATACCAATTGTTGGAATACAATGAATCCAAGAACACTGAGACGGGGGGTGAATCAGTGTTTTGCTAGTAATACAAGATTTTAACCTTTTATAACATACACATATAAACCGTTAAATGAAGAAACATATAACATGAAGTAAAAAAACCAGCCACATGAATGAACACCATAACACACTGAATTTATATGTGGAAAACCTCAGAGGAAAAACCACGGTGGGATTTGTGACCCACAATATCAATTCACTGGCCATATGAAAGATATTATATAGCATGCGGGCCTATACATGCAGGAAGGCACACTGCTCAACACAAAAGAGTGTCACTGACTACAAGCTTCTACTGAGATAAAACAGTAATGGTGAACTCACAAAATGCATTTGCAATGCCAAAAAGAGTTGTGGTTAAAGCTTTGTTCTGTACCAGTTCATAAACCCTGAATCCTTCTACCGGTATCTCCTTTTCTCCAAGAATGCTTTACAAACCATCTACTGATCATTGCATGATATTAATTTCACATACAAAATGACCTACATACATATCCTTTGCATCACATAGTTCTACTACCTTGTCATATATATTGTCCTCTATCAAAATGACCTAACAGACTGACTTATATACACTTTACAAACAATATGCCTTATGTTGGCTTACAATACAAAAGATATTCAATGTTGGCCTTATACAATAATTACAAAATGATTTTACACATAAAACCTTTCAGATCCAGACTGATGTCAGATTCATTGAAGTGTTGGTTGTCAGTGCCGGTGATGACCCTGAATACTCAATGTCAATATCCGTCGGTGTATGCCACCAAATGCCGGTATATGCCTTCAATAGAATCTTGTTGCCATCAATGACAACATATGAATCCAATGAGTGTTAATTGCCAATAGTATATGGGGTGGAGAAATGGTGTTGGATATGAAACTTCTCACAGAGTTCATGAACATCCTGATTTTTGAAAGGAAGCTTGTTATCTATGATGATGGAAATGGCTACACCATACTAACAGATGATGTATTTTAAGATGAATGAAGTGATCTTCTTGTTGGTAACTTGGGTAAGTGGAATGGATTAGATCCACTTTGTGAATTATTATGTGGTAGTAATGATGAAGTTGTGTTGACCATTTGATGAAGATGGATGGATTTTACCACAATGTCTAGTCCCGATTGACAAAAGGGCCATGGTGTTGTGATGGGTTACAATTCTTGCACTAGGGCATGTATCAAATCTCCATGAACTTGGCACTTCTTTCACTTTCTGAAAGTAGTAGGAGTCTTTTTCCATAGAGGGCCAATAGTATTTGGCCCGAGTAATATTTTTAGCCAATGAAGGGCAACTTGAATGAGCCCCAAAGATACCTTCATGTACTTCTTCCTAAGTTATGGTCACCTCACCTTTCTCTAAACATCAAAGGAGAGTACCATCGAGACCTTGTCAGTATAGGGTTTTAGCAATGATGGTGTATCAGGCATATTGGTGTATGAAGGTTTTGTGTTGGTTGTTTGATCGATTAGGTGGAAGGATTTGATCATGTAGGTAACTGTAAAACTCACCATACCATGGGGAATCAAGACCGATGAATTCACATACCATCTTGTATTCTAGGATATCATAAGCGGGGATCCAAATTTGTTCAACTAAGAATTCATAGCATGTTGAATTCTGTAGAAGATCAAGGAGAGAGGCTATGGTAGCCATTGCATCTGCAGCTCAGTTCTAATCTCAAGGAATCTAATAAAATGTTATATCTATGAATAATTTTTTAAATCTATCAACTATTTTCTTGTAAGGCATGAGCTTATCATCCTTAGTTTGGTATTCATCATTGACCTATCAGATTACCATTTGTGAATCACCATAGACCTGTAGCTCCATTAAGTTCCATTGTATGGCCATGCATAGTCCTGTGATCAAGGGTTCATATTCTGCTATGTTGTTCATACATGGGAATGTAGGCCGATATGATTTTTGAATGCTATCACCTTGAGGTCTAATGAAGAGAATGCTAGCTCCTTAACCATGTCTAATGTATGAGACATCAAAATAAAACTTCCATTGTCATGTTGGAAGGACTGTGAAGATTTCCTCATTTTGAAAATTTGAGATGAGAGGATGGTCTCCTATGAGTGGTGCTTCGACTAATTGATCTGCAATGACCTGCCTTTTGATTTCTTTGCTGTCCACATACTCTATGTCAAATTCACTAAGGAGCATAACCCACTTTGCCAAATGACCTGTTAGTGTTGCTTTACTAAGTAGATACTTGAGTGGATCTATCTTGGCAATGAGTTGTATCTTTTGTGTCAACATGTAATGCCTCAATTTGGTGGTTGCTAATATTACTGCTAGACAAGATTGTTCAATAAGGGTATAATTGAGTTCATACCCTACCAGTGTTCTAGAAATGTAGTATATTGCACAGTCTTTGCCTTCTATATTATGTTGTGTGAGTAAGATGCCTAAGGTTGTAGTTGTAGCTGATATATAAAATAATATGGACATGTCTAGAGATGGTGATGTCAGTAATGGTGGCATCATTAGGTAGTCCCTTAGCTGCTGGAATGCTTGCTGGCAATTCTCTTCCCATTTTAAATGGGCATTCTTGTGAAGCAAATGTGTGAAGGGATGACATTTTTTGACCAATTGTGCAATGAACTATCGAATTGATTGTAGCCTTCCTTGTAATTTTCTTAATTGACTAATGTTCCTAGGAGGTGGCATTTCCATAATTGCTTTGACCTTTCTGAGATAACCTCAATTCCTTTGTTTGAGACAATTTATCCTAGGAGCTTCCCAGAGGTTACCCCAAAGACACACTTCTTTAGATTTAGACGTACATTATATTGCTCCATCCTATTGAATATTTTATCTAGTATAGTGAGGTGACCCTCTCTGGTTAATGATTTAGCTAGTAAGTCATCCACATAGTCTTCCATTAGTGTATGCATCATATCATGGAAGATAGTAGGCATTACCCTTTGATATATGGCGCTAGCATTCTTGAGACTGAATGACATTACTTTCAAATAGTATGTACCCCATGGGCATGTAAAAGTTGTTTTGTGCTGATCCTTTGGAGCAATCTTTATCTAGTTGTATCCTGAAAAAACCATCCATGAGTGATAGAATTGTGTGTTCTATTGTGAGGTCCATGATTATATCAATGTTTGGAAGAGGGAAGTCATCCTTAGGAAATGTTTTGTTGAGATCTCTAAAATTTGTACAAATACGGATGCCCCCAGTTGGTTTTGCCACTTGTACTAGGTTGGAGATCCATTCTCCATAGTCAATGGGTCTTATGAAGCCCACATCTAATAGCTTCTTGAGTTCTTCTTTGACTAACAGTGTAATCTGAGGATGCATCTTTCTGATCTTTTGTTTTACTAGTTTGGCTCCTTCTACTACTATCAAGTGATGCATTATGAGCGGTGGATCTAATCCTAGCATGTCTGCATATGAATTGATTTCTCTTTTGAAAGAACTCTATAAAATCGGGATCTTTGACTGGAGTCAATGATTCTGCTAGATGTCTTATGTGTGGATTTTATGGTGCCCCCAGATTGACTTCCTTTGTCTCTTCTATAATAATTGGCAATCTCTCTTGATTAGTATTGAAGAGAAGATTGTCAAACCTTCCATATTCAGGTGCCTCGGAGAGGTTTTCACCTTTGGATATGTCTTTTATCTTTACTCTTTTGGTCTCCAAAAGTGCCACAGTGTGGTTTTCACTTGAGGAACCTATTTTTATTGTAATATTTTTGTGACTGAAAGGTTTGGAATTCTCTCCAAAGTAAGTCACATTCATAAGTTCAATAGCGAATCCAACCTTGTCATTCCCACTTGGTATGTCATCTTGTAATTTAAGAAAGTCTATGATTGCATCATCATTTTGGAAGGTGTCAAGCTATGGGGCATCTTGTCGGTTCCAATCAATGAGTTTGGGGTGAATAATTTGCATTGCTTCATTGATTAGGTTAACTTCATAGGATGTGTTAGTTAGGGTAAGTATGGAGGAATCAAAGTCATTTTCAGTACTATCCTCTTTGTAATTGGGCTCGGGAGGTGACCTATCTTTTCGTGAAGAATTTTCAGGATTCGGATCCCAAAAGGTTTTAATAAATTCATCTCCTTTAGCTATCTTAACCTCAAAAGTGTCCCTATCAAATGATTATGAAGATGAAGAATTGCACTCGTATTCACGTGATTTCTCTTGGAATCACTTGGTAGAACTCTATCATTGTATGTTATAGAGATGTTTGCTGATGTGAAAGGTTTATTGATAGCTGCTATAGGGGTTATATCTAATGGGGTTGTTGATGTTTCTTGGGTGTCTATAGTGGATGAGATATTAATCCCAAGAGTGACAATTTGGCGGGAAACATGACTCTTTTTCTTACTTATTGTATGTAGAGACTGTAATTGAGAAGTGCTTTTGTGACTAGAATTTTCTGATCTTGTAGGTTGATGTGCATTGGAACTTTTCTTCTTCTTGAAGGGGTGATCTTAGAAGTGTTCTACTTTTGTTTGCTTGGAATCTTGAGCTTAGAAGATCCTCCTAAACTAGGGTTGAATCTGAGGCCAGTTGTATCCCATGGTTGTAACAATGGTTGTAATGGTTTTTGTACACCTTGTAGACAGCGAAAATTGTCCTATCTAATTAAATAAATATTTTATTTATTTAATTAAATAAATCTAATTAATTCATTTATCCTCTTCTAGCCTTATTTCTCATTTAAATAAATAAATTTATTTATTTAAATTATCCTTTTCCTAAATTAAATAAATATCTTATTTATTCAATTGATCCCACTTCGTCTATTAATTAAATAAATCTTTGTATGATAGGAATTTGGAAACCATCAAAGCAATATAAACATTAGCTTACCTCAATCACAAAAACTAAATTGCAATGACAAATCCTAATAACATTCAATAGAGATACTGAAAACAAGACATTCAAATCAAACACAAACCATTGCAAATGGGAATATCTCCTCTAGAATTCTCCATTGTCCTTCTTTCTCCTTCAAATTAGTGTGTTTGTGGATCTCACCTACAAGTGCATAAGCATAATATGGAAGCAAGATTGACAAGACAACATTAAAGATACTAGAAGCGTGATTGATTCGGATCCCTGATTGAAGAAATTCATCCAATTTATAGATAAATTGGAGAAAAGACAACATTAGCATGAAATTGATTCGAATGGAAATTCAAATCAAGAATAGCAAAATTATGACAAGTGTATGACAAATTGCTATGCAAGGTGTTATGACAATTTATGACAAATTGCTATGCAAGGAGCTATGACAAGAATTTTGAAATAGAAATAGAAATTTAGGAATTTAGGAGAAATTAGAAAATTAGGTTAGAAATGATGAATTGGAAATTAGGTAATTAGAAATTAGAAAATTAGGTAAATTAATTAATAATTTTTCATTCATTAAGTAATTTACAAAAAGAGAGAGGAATTAATTAGCCAATTAAATAAATATTTAATTGTGGCAAGAAGACTTGGGATAAATAAATAAATTATTTAACCTAAAGGGAAAATGACAAACAAGATTAAATGAATAAATCATAAAACCTTAGAAGATGAATTAGAAATGCAAGGATGACAATTAGGTCTTGACAAAAGATAATTAATGTAGGGTCGATCAGGATTTTGATGGACAAAAGGACCAATGCTGATAAACGATTGAGATTGGTTGACAAATTGACCAAGATTGATAAAGAGACCAAATTGATAGGCACCAATTGACGAGGAACAATGACTAATTGACAAAGAGATCAAATTGATAGGCACCAATTGATGGGGAACAATGACTAGTTGATCCAAATTGACACGATTGAAAAAGGACAATGATCGATGACAAATTGATCACAAAATGAAAAGATTGACAAGGACAACAATCGATGACAAATTGATCACAAAAATTGATGAGATTGACAAGGATGAGGATCGATGACGAATCGATCACAAAATGACAAGATTGACAAGGACAAGGATTGATGATGAATCGATTGCAAAATGATGAGATTGACAAGTTGATAATCCCAAATGATTACTAACAAGCTAAAGATGATTGAAAGATTGACAAGAAGACAAAACCCTAATTCTATCATCAATTAGAATTGATGATGTCTAAAATGATGATAAATGAGCACGCACATTGATGTGACAGGATAAGATCGACCAAAATCATGACTGAAGATTGTTATCGACAAGACCTAATTTGAAAGCGATAAAAATGAGGAATGCAGAAGAAGGACTCAATGCTTGCAAATGATAAAGACCAAATACGCAACATAGAAGAAATGTTAATGCAATGCAAGAACCCTAAAATAAGGCAATGTGCAAATGTTAAAGTATGACTCCACAAGCATTGACCATTTTTAGACGTCTATATTTTGCCCCTCTTTGAGACAATGCAATTCTAAGCATTGTTTCAAAAAAAAATAATGAAAATGCCCCAGACAATGACAATGACATATGCATGCCCCCTTGAGGAATTGGCTGAAAACATCCAGAAAAGAGGCCAATTGATCGATAAGAATGATAGAAAATGATAGGATCAAACAGATGAAAGATCAGAGGTTGGATACACAAATTATAAGCAATAGAAGGCACAAAAGACCACGACCAACATAAGATGGAGAGGATGCATGTCCATCTAGGTACTGACAAAGAGCTATAAATGAGACAAGGAGAAGGAAAAGAGCTCATTTGCACTAGCCAAAGTGGAGGAATTGTTGCTCTGGAAAAGGACCCTTGCACAGAGATGGCGAACATTCTAATGGTAGATCACCTTGGGGAATGTGTATGCACCTACAGATGATCAGATGATGCGGGAGCAGAAGTATGTAGCTCAAAATCCCATATTGTCAATTTCATGAATTTTGCTAGATTGGGGGGCATTGCGGGGCCCACAGGGAAGGGATTAATTGACATCTGTGCCTGTGTGAGCACATTCTGTGCTTGTGTGAAGATGTTCTATGCCTATGTAGGGTACACAGGTGCAACTTGATGCTACACAGGTGCAAGATAGGGTACACAGGTGCAGTTGTGCACTTGGGACCCAAATTTGACCGAAAAACAGCGCGCGAATGATCCTGAAAAGAGGGATAAGGGTAGAATAGGTCAAAATAGATAAGAAACACCCTGATTTGTGCATGAAATAAGGAAAATGCAGCCCTTATGAGAAAACCTTAAAACTGACAAAGTGTGCCCCAATTATGATGCAGAGTCGACAGTATCCATTGATTACACAGGAGAACAAACCCGACTGCTTCATGTTACGACATAGACTCAGGAGCACGGATAGAGATATATTAGCAAGACTTGGATTATACTATATTACATTCATGCCCAAGATTAGGGAAAACACAAGACTACTTACCGCATTGGCAGAGCGATGGCATTCAGAGACTTCCTCGTTCCATCTACCGACTGGAGAGGCGACAGTGACACTAGAGGACGTGTGGCATATCCTCCACATTTTGATTCATGGGAGATGATATTATATGACCCAGTGATAGGGAGAGACTCATTGTGTAGATTATTTGAGTGCGATGCAAAGGACCTTGGTATCATAGAGAGGGAGATCCGCTGGGAGACCATGGCAGCAGAGTACGATCAGTGATATGTGGTGATAGTCATGGTTATAGCATGCCTATTAGCAGGGGATAGATGAGGACATGGATTCCCAATTGGATGGGGAAGAGTGCTAGAGCAGATGGTGACAAAGGGGACTATATACACATGGGGACCATGTGTGCTTGCCATGCTATATTTTCAGTTGCATCAGATAGCATACCCAGGAGTTTAGACTTTGAGCTATGGGGTCACACTATTACAGGTATGGGCATTTGAGCACATAGCTATATGTTGACTGATTGCAGAGAGACAGGTAGTACCACATTGACCATATGTGTATGGCTATGGGGGTACATTGAGACAGGGTCCGTTCGGATACATATTGTATTGGTGACATGAGCTAGACAGATTGAGAGAGTTCACATGGAGGCCATATCTTGATTGCCCTAGATGGTCAGACGATAGTGATGAGCTACCATATTGTAGACAGGAGAGGTACCTGATTGGGCGCCTAGTGAATCGCCAGAGAGTGATTGAGATGTACCTACCAAAGAGAGTCAGACGACAGTTTGGAGAGAGGCAGGATGTACCGAGAGGGACTGCACACTTCACCCGATCTCACAGAGAGACGAATCAGTGGGGGAGGATGATTTAGCCACACATAGCATATACTGACTTCACACAACTACAATAGAGATAGTAGGATTGGAGATCAGATGTGGTGGATGTTGGAATGATAGAGGAGTATGAGCGATGGTTTGTACGACAATGGCCAGTGCCATTGACAAATCCTGATATTCCGGTACCTAGGAGATAGGAGGATTTCCCACTCGCTGGAGAGGAGGAGGGAGATGATGAGGATGAGGAGGATGATGAGGATGGAGGCAATGAGGATGATGAGGATGATGAGGATGGAGGGAATGATGAGGATAGAGGGGATGCTGAGGATGAGGTGGATGGGCCAGATCCAGCCGATCAGGAGTCATTGCAGGATATACCCATAGAGCCGGAGATAGCTAGCATAGAGGATATGGAGATATGTAGGGCCACCATAGCGAGTCAACATGATCACATTGTGACATTAGTGAGACAAAATGCTATCTTGAGGACAGAGCAGGATTAGTTCAGAGTAGAGATAGCCAGACTTACAACGGCTCAAGATACAACAATAGCCCAGGCACAATAAGCAGAGCAGAGAGTGACCAAGTATATTGGGTCGATCAGGGATACCAGTGCATGTGAGATGGCATAGATGTTGGTAGAGACCAAAGAGGAGATACGCCATTGGAGGACACTATATGAGAGTGCAGTTCCACTAGAGTAGAGAGCAACATCATATCGGGCACGATCGAGGACAGAGAGCAAGCCACATTCTCGGAGGTCAATGAGCAGCATGGGGGTGAGTGGACCTATGAGACCACCACAGCCAGGACCAGGGGCAGGAGGGACATCATCCTTGAGACATGGTAGGGATGAGGAGGACAGAGGGAGCACCCAATGATAGAGGCATGTGCTCCTTATGACATAGACATATGTAGTGTGACATTATGTATTCAGCCTACGGGTCATACTGAGGATAGACAGTCCAATTTTGTACTCTGATATTATTTTGATATATGATATGATATGCAGCTATATAATGGGATGCAATGTGTTATGGCTTATATTTAGGTTCCATGTATGGATGGCTTATGCACTATTTATGTACCATTGTGGAACATGTATGAATATATTTTTATGTGTTTTTTATGCATTTAGAATATGAAATGGATAAAATGTTTGATATGGGCTTGATATAATGCAAATGTACTAACCAATGAATGCAAGATGCAGTGTATGTTTTTGGAGATCAGAGCACTAGATCGAACTGACTACCCAAACTGATGGAAGAAATGTTAGTAAGAAGAAATTAGACAGAGGATAGTTAGAGATGAAGAAAAACTTGCTTTCACCAATGCACTTTGTAGGTGAGAACCTTTATTTAATGTAGCAAAGCAGATACAGAGCATCATGGCATTAAAGGCCAGAGCTGGAATGCAACCCCTTTTGCAAAAGATAGACACATCGCACACAAAGAACGAGTGAAGCATCCTAGGGTGCATACATTAAGGGTCAAGGTTTGTGCGGCATTCTCAAAGTGAATGTACTTATCATAGACACCCAATGATATAGTTGCCCCAGTTTGTGACAAACATTCCACAAACAGCAAACACTACAAAAAAAGGAAAGGGACCATGAACCATCCCAGTCACTCTAAATCACTCAGTGACATCATTGAGAAATATAGGAACATGATCAAAGCCAAAGATAAAGTAGTAAAAAGATAAGACGCACAAATTCAACCAAGTCAAACAAATAGTCTGATCGTCATTGTCAAAAGTGAAAAACAAGAATGATCATGTTGTCTGGTTTCAAGGAATACGGTACCCTGTCTAAGACAAGACACAGTCTAGTTTCGAGTATACCACACCCTGTATAAGACCCATGATAGTAGTGAGAAGGACAAATGATATGGATGTTGATTGATGGACATGACAATTTTAATCAGTTTGAATGTCTGGTTTGATTGAAAAGTTCATCTGTTAATGCATGATTTCATTAAAGCACAATGTGTGATTGAGTGTCATTGGATGCATGCTCAGTGATCTGCCTATGTACAAAGGATCATTTATTGACAAAATGCAAAATGCTTGTTTTTGGATTTGGAGTTTCTTTAGGACATTATTCGATTTTTTTGGATTTTTTCAAGACATTATTTTATTTTTTTTGGATTTTTTTTAGGACATTATTCGATTTTTTTGGATTTTTTCAGGACATTATGTGATTTGTTTGGATTTTTTAAGGACATTTTTTGATTTTTTTAAATTTTTTCAGGACATTATTTGATTTTTTTTGGATTTTTTCAAGACATTATGCGATTTTTTTGGATTTTTTCAGGACATTATGCAATTTGTTTGGATTTTTTCAGGACATTTTTTGATTTTTTTTTATTTTGCCCCCAGTGTCTAGCAAGGCAAGGAATATGACAGGTGAATAAATAGGCTTTCTAAAATGTTGGTGGATAGAGGAAAGACAAAGGCTTTTTATTATGGAGACAATACGGATGCAATTTTCAAGGGCTATGGCGTGATGGGACAAGAGATTGGATATGACAATGTAAAGCAGGAACATGGCATGAGGGACATGTCAAGAGGTTTTTGAAACCATGTTTAAATTTTGTGTCCTTATGTCAGATCAAGATCAAGGAATGAAAAAGAGTGTATGGATAGTGATAAGATATGGATAGGATAAGCAAGAGCAAGAATGGATAAGGGACATGGACTGAAGGTCGGGATAGGCTAAGGGATAGTGGCAGAAAATTGCAATAAGCCAGGGAATATGGATGAAAGGTTGTAATAAGCAAATGGATAAAGACCAAAAGCTATGATAGACTGAAAGCTACAAACAAGATGCATGATGCTCATGAAGATCCTCAGCCTTGTCAAGATCAAAGGTGGAAAGGGAAAATGGACATGAGGGATGATAGGACAAGGAAGGGTAATAGGACATGAAGGAGGAAACCTGCCCCCAAGTGTGGTGTGCAAGAAGTTCATAGATAATGCATGATGCCTGTTTGCCAGGTTTTCATCACGGTACTTGCCCAAGGCGCCTGTTTGCCAGGTTTTCACCAGTGGACGAATTATTTTTTGCGTTACGCTTTTTTTCTTTTTTTCTTTGTTCTCACTTTTTTTTTTGTATTTTGACCTTTTCAATAGAAAATGGACACATGATAGGGGATGGAAGAAGGACTCAAGCGTCTTTTTGTTTAGATAGTAGCCTTGAAAAAAAAATGGACCATGACCTTTAAAAGTATGCTCAAAGACGTTGGTAGGATAAGGACATGGAAAAAGAGATGAAATTAAGGCAAGGATTTATGTAAAGGATTGGACCAAAGGGATCGAAGGATGAAAAATATGCATTGGACAATGGATAGGGTATTGGAAGAATTGGGATTTAGTGGACATAAATGTTGGCAAGATCAACATTGGCACACACCTTGAGGGGTGATGAACTAATGGAGGAAAGATGTATTTTGGATATTGAGATTTTGACGGAGGGAAGGCTATGGATTTTGGGACATAAGGGCCCAAAATGGATGAAGAAGGTGGTGGATAAATAGACTTGGAAAGTTTAGATGGAGGAATAGCAACTTTGGATGCCAAGTTGGATGTTTCTTTAGGCTTTTGTGCTTCAAGGAGCTGCTTAGGGATCCACATGGTTTTTGATTTTTCATGCTTGTGTGGTTCCTTAGAGTGCATTGCTTGCACAAGGGATTTAGGAACCCATATATATCTTGACTTTGCTTTATTTTGCTTAGTGGGCCTTTGTGGCCTTTTGGATATTTCTTTTTCTTTATAGATCATATTGTTCTTTGTTTTGACATGTCGATTATATTGGACATGTTGATCCTTGAATACATGTGGATTGCTAGACTTATGACGTTTATACTTGGCATCCAAATTGCTTGGAGGGGGAAAGGAATGCATGGATGGATATGAATGAAATGGAGTTCTTTTGGATTGATGAAATTTACTCAAGGATGTGTGCCTTTTCTGACCTTGCATAGAGGACGAAGGGATATAAGGACCTAAGATGGATGGAAAGTATGATGGGGAAGGTGTATATTTTTATTTTGATGGAGGGATACCAACATCTTGAGAGTGAGTTGTGTAGACATGACCCTTAAGATCTTCTTTGATATGGAGGGGTTCTTTCTCATGAATGTCTACTCCTTTGCCTTTATGAATATCTTGACTTGTAGGATACTCTTTTCTTTGGGAAGAAGACGCAAGTCCATTATGAGGTGGATATGATATGAGAGAAATAATGAGATCTTGAAGTGGATTAGATTGCACCAAAGTGGAAGGACCCATTATGCATGTCAAGGGTTCATGAACATCTTGCACTGACACATTAGAATCATGAGGGGGATTAGGATCATGAGGGGGACTAGGATTGTATAGTGGACATGGTTCAATGACAGGCTCTTCAAGGGATGGAATGGCAGAAATAATGGGATAATCAAAAGAAATACGATCTTGGAGTGGATATGCTGGATTAAGACAAGGAGATGGAGGAACAAAAGGATCTTGTGGAGGATTTAAAGGAATAATTTGATCTTGACAAGGAGGAAGATCATTGGAATCCTCTTTAAAGGTGCTTTGCTCTTGACTTTTAATGGGATCATCAGAAAGGATGGAAGGGATATCTTGATCTTTCATAGGAAGTGGAATGTCAATGGGATTTGAAAGGACATTGTGTTCTTAGATAGAATTGATAGGAATAAGTGAATCATCGTGAGTGTCCAGGGAAATGGGATCCTGGTCAACAATTGGATAGGATGATAAGGTTTCAGGATCTTGATCTTGATCTGTTTCAGGACACATTTCTTCGTGCTCTAAATTATCCTCTTGACATGCGATTGGACTTTGGATATGCATGGAGGATTCTGACAAGGAATCAATGTTTTGGTATGAAGGAAATGCAATTTGAACATTTGTAAGATCAGACATTCCAGTCATAAAGCTTTCTTGCATCTTAGATTTGGATCCACTTTTAGGTATTCGAGGAATCACTTCTTGTTGAGGGACACCTGTCATCAACATTTGTGTGGCCATCATTTGATATGGTGTTAAAGGTGTTGCATTAAACAATGGATTGTTTATTGTTGTGAATGTTGACTTTTGAGGAATAGTCACTGTCAACATTTTTGAAGCACGTTTACTCATCAAGGTGTGTTGAGTTTTTTGTTGCACATTTTCTTCATTTGGATGTGGAGAGAAACTTAACAACTCACCACCTTGTTGTTTTTGCACATTAATTTGCGCATTTGAGGAGGTCACATTACTCATCATATCAAGATATTTTTGTGGAAACATCTTAAAGACCTTGTTCAAGAATTTATCCATCTTTTTTGTCAACTTAGGATCTTTAAGGAACATATCAACATCACTGGAAGCATCAAAATCTGATGAAGAATCTGGTAAAACATTTGGATTTATTTCTTGTTGAATACCTTGATCTGAACCAAATCCTTGTGAAAGAGTTTGTTCCTCATGTAATGTTTGAGTTTGAATGTCATGTTGTAGGTTCGGTTGATTCTAGTCGAAAGGTGCATTTTCTCTTGGTGTGGGTGGAACACTCCCATATCTTGGTTTCATGGGTACAAACACTGGTTCATATAATGGAGGTGGTCCAAGTTGAACCATTCCATATGGTGGTAATGATGTGTTTGACGAACCTTCAATTTGCAAGGTTTGAGTGGGTTGAAACTGTGAGTTTGATACATTGTCAATGGGTTGATATGTTGGTTCACCCATCTTCTTAGATTTTGACCTTGTTTCAACAGGCATGTCACTATGCAAATGCAATATTTTTTTGAGATTTTTTTTCAAGGATGATGTATGATATGCAACTAAATGCAAACTAAATAGACGAAAATGCAATCTATGGCAAGAATGCAACCTATGTTTTTGTTGTTTTTTCAAGATTTTGACAAACTTTTTGAAATGAAAACCTAAAGACTCAACCTTGGGAAGTTGAAATGAAGCCAAGACCTTAAAGGACAAAGGACCAAATGACAATAGGACAAAATGACAATGTCTCACCTATATGCTTGGATACTAAGCTAGGTTCGACAAAAATGATATTGATAAAAGGACAAGTTTTAGACAAGGTCAAGACTTCCTAACAACAACTTAGGGTATTATCCAAAGTTTTGATTTTCCAAGTTTGACAAATCAAATTTTTGAGACTAAATGCAAGAAGGCAATGATTATGACAATGACTTAGGATATGACATGAAAATGATCTAAGGATATGATATGACAATACAATGATAAGGATATGCAAAGACCAATGACTTGGAATATGCGAAATGCAACCTATGCAACCTAAATGGAAATCTATCTTGAATATGACAATGAAATGCAAACTTAGGGAAAATTATTTTGGACCTAAGTGCAAAATGAGGATGCTTGCAATGAAAAGGACTAAAATGAAAGGAGATGACAATATGCCTTAAGACCTAAGTGGGACTATGCAAAACCTAGCCTAAAGTGACATGAATGTTGAGACAAAAAAAAAATTTTAATTTCAATGTGTTTGAAAGCCAAGTTTAGAAAATGTTTTGAACTTTGTTGGATGAATGTTCTCTTTTTAAAACCTTGTTTGGACAATGTTTGGACTTGTTTGGCACATGATGTTTTTGTGACAATTGTATAATTCAACTTTTGACAATCACAAAAGACAAGATGTTTGGACTTAGACCCAAAACAATCATGCTCATTCACAACAAATCCTATGGCTAGCAAGGGAAATATCTGTTGAATCCTCTACCTGAAATACAACACTTAGTCGGATAGCTAGACACTTGGTAGCACTGGCTCCCCCTTACAATGCACTCACTTCTCGGGCATACCAAGCTTCGAGTTCAAGGGGCATCACTTCCCAAGAACTTGCTATCTCTAACTAAGGAGTACATGAGAGGTGTCTTCGGCATGCGTGTATCACAATGCCTGAGCCAACAGATAGAAGGTTTTTGGTCTCTCCAAACAAAAGGGTTCTAGTTAAGGCATTCGTTTGGGTTGGTATTGATTCGGCGAATAAATCATCGCAATACCATTCCAACATCCATTGTCTACAACTTTCATTGCATCCACAGTTATTTAGAGTGGTTCGGAAGAGCTTGGCTTCAACCCGTCACCACTTAGGGTCATTCCCTCTCACCAATGCCTATGTGAAGTGCCAGGAAAATCAGGAGGTAGGCCCAATTCTAAGGCTTAAAACACACAATCAAATTGAAAACAAACAAAGCATGCATGGTGTTCATTATCCTTTAAGAAACGAAATGTGCAACTACTTAAAAAATTTGCAAGCAAAATGTTATTTTTAATGTGAGTCTTTGACCATGTCCTGCATGAGATTCGTTAGTAGTTTCATTCTTAGTCTTTTTCACACGTAACGCCAAGATGCTGCATAGAAAATTAGTACCAAAAAACCATAATGCAAGAAACAAATTGCAAACAAACAAACTTGCAAGTGAAAACGACTATTTTTACCCCCATTTTTGGCCTCACACAGGTGCAGATCTTAGCTACATAGGCATAGATCTCAACTACACAAGCACAGATCTAAGCCACATAGGCGCAGATCCCTTCTGCACAGGTGCAGGAGTGTCCAAAAAGCTCCAAATTGCCCTGTTTCTTGAGTTTTTCACCTACAAATAGCTCAAAAAGCACTCAAAATGTGGTTAAATGGTTAGTTCACATCGGGTTCACCAATTAATGTATGATAAGAATTTGGAAACCATCAAAGCAATATAAACATTAGCTTAGCTCAATCACAAAAACTAAATTGCAATGACAAATCCTAATAACATTCAATAGAGATACTGAAAACAAGACATTCAAATCAAACGCAAACCATTGCAAATGGGAATATCTCCTCCAGAATTCTCCATTGTCCTTCTTTCTCCTTCAAATTAGTGTGTTTGTGGATCTCACCTACAAGTGCATAAGCATAATAAGAAAGCAAGATTGACAAGACAACATTAAAGATACTAGAAGCGTGATTGATTCGGATCCCTGATTGAAGAAATTCATCCAATTTATAGATAAATTGGAGAAAAGACAACATTAGCATGAAATTGATTCGAATGGAAATCCAAATCAAGAATAGAAAAATTATGACAAGTGTATGACAAATTGCTATGCAAGTTGTTATGACAATTTATGACAAATTGCTATGCAAGGAGCTATGACAAGAATTTTGAAATAGAAATAGAAATTTAGGAATTTAGAAGAAATTAGAAAATTAGGTTAGAAATGATGAATTGGAAATTAGGTAATTAGAAATTAGAAAATTAGGTAAATTAATTAATAATTTTTCATTCATTAAGTAATTTACAAAAAGAGAGAGGAATTAATTAGCCAATTAAATAAATATTTAATTATGGCAAGAAGACTTAGGATAAATAAATAAATTATTTAACCTAAAGGGAAAATGACAAACAAGATTAAATGAATAAATCATAAAACCTTAGAAGATGAATTAGAAATGCAAGGACGACAATTAGGTCTTGACAAAAGATAATTAATGTAGGGTCGATCATGATTTTGATTGACAAAAGGACCAATGCTAATAAATGATTGAGATTGGTTGACAAATTGACCAAGATTGATAAAGAGACCAAATTGATAGGCGCCAATTGACGAGGAACAATGACTAATTGATCCAAATTGACACGATTGAAAATGGATAATGATCGGTGACAAATCAATCACAAAATGACAAGATTGACAAGGACAATGATCGATGACAAATCAATCGAAAAAATTGATGAGATTGACAAGGACTAGGATCGATGACGAATCGATCGCAAAATGACAAGATTGAAAAGGACAAGGATTGATGATGAATCGATTGCAAAATGATGAGATTGACAAGTTGATAATCGCAAATGATTACTAACAAGCTAAAGATGATTGAAAGATTGACAAGAGGACACAACCCTAATTCTATCATCGATTAGAATTGATGATGTCCAAAATGATGATAAATGAGTACGCACATTGATGCGACAGGATAAGATCAACCAAAATCATGACTGAAGATTGTTATCGACAAAACCTAATTTGAAAGCGATAAAAATGAGGAATGCAGAAGAAGGACTCGATGCTCGCAAATGATAAAGACTAAATGCACAACATAGAAGAAATGTTAATGCGATGCAAGAACCCTAAAATAAGGCAATGCGCAAATGTTAAAGTATGACTCCATAAGCGTTGACCATTTTTAGACGTCTACAATCTTTATTTATTTAATTAATTCATAAGCATTTTCTACCCATGACACATGTCATTCATCTTTAATTCCTACACTACCTACCCTCTCATTATTTTCTTATTTCCTCTACCTACCCTCTAATCATAGCCAACCATTTATCTTTTACACCTCTTAATCTTATCCCTCCATTTCTTATGGTGTCTTCTATATAAGGAGATGCTTCCTTCATTATCAAACCCTACCCAATGACTCTAGCATTCAAACTTTCATATGCGATCAAGCCTACTTGCAACCACATTTCCATTCTTTGTTGAGCTCTTGTGCACACATAAAATCTGAGAGCAAATATATCAAGCAAGATCAATGGAGATCCAAACCCTATTGGACATGTGATGGTATAATCTTTATGATTTTATTTGATTTGCATTATCTTAGGTAATCTTCATATGTTATGGTGGATCTTTGTTGTTGTTAGGCTAGGGTTTTGTGGTTGAGTTCATTTAGTCTTTCAATATTGTTGTTTATCCACTTTCACCATAAACATTTTGACAAGAATTTTTCTTTTGATCTTTATTGTGTGCATTGTTTTCATAGACTAGCAAACACTTCAATTGGTGCACTAAAATTGAACCAATGTCTTTTGTGTTTTGGCCAATAGGATTTTTTTTCTTTCATCTTTAGAGGGCCTGTCTCCCCATGTGGTCATTAGGACTACTATGAGGAGAGAACGACACAACTAGTAGCAAGGAAAAGCCATCCTATTCCAAACCACTATAAACAACTGTATCCATGGTGAAAACCATGGGTAACATGTGTTGATTAGTTCATACCAACACTATGTCTCCCCATAAACCTGTTTGATCAAATTTATTTGATCATTTGGAGGGCGTAACCCCTATCAACTAGGAGCATTCTGTATTTATAGAGCTAAAAGTGCTGCATGTATGGCCACCTGAGCGGATGCCCTTACTAGCACCTTTTTGTTTTAGAAAGCCAAAATACTTCTAGTTGTTGGGTCAGGAGGTTGGACCTTTGGAGCGACCCACACACATACAGTTCTTAGTAGAGATACAAAGTTTGCCATGGGGAATTTTCATGGGGACAGGTTCTTAACTACCCCAGAGAAGTGAGTGCTGAGGGTGGAGCTAATGGGGTCAAGCATCTAAGTATCCACTCTGAATAGCATATCCTCGAAGGAAATCCCATGTAGGATCAACAACTATTGTCCTAGCTAGCCATAAGAATTGTGCTTGTCTTGTTGGTTTAAAAATATGATTCCCCTCAAGATCCTCATGGTGATATGATAAACTTTGTATGGAGAAGAGAGATCAAAGAGAAGGAGACTTTCAGAACAACATATGACAAGGTTTGATTAACCTTCTACACTTCGAACTTGTCCAAAGTTCAAGTGGGTATACCTTTGTGAATTGAATTCACACTTTTAAAAGACAAATCCATAGTAAACCAGTCCGAAAACTAGTGGATTTTATCACCTTAAAACCAACTAAAACAAATAAATAAAACTTGTACTCATGTTCAGTATTGGCCTACAAGATATGTAAAGAAGACAATTGTTGGTAAACAGATTTGTCCTTCTTAAATACCTTTTAAAAATAACTCCCAAATGCCCAAATTGAAAGACAAAACAAAAACCAATAGTTGAGTCACTTGCAATGGTGAGTGCAAGTGCTCTCTAAACTTTGATATGAAGGTATAGCTCCCTTCGTTGGATAAAAATATATATTTTTTGAATTTGCTTTTAACCGGAAAGCAATAAAGGCAACTAACATCTACTCATAGCCATGACACAGATGCAAATAGCAGATTTATAATGAAGTGAATGAAGATAAGTAAAACACAGTTTAAATATCCACACCCAAGAAAATACCCTTTCAAAAGATCAAAATGCTCTGGATGCTAATCAAGTCTCTCTCATGCCTCAAAGGACAAGGGGGATCAGAATACCCAGACAAAGAGTTAACAGTAGATTTCTTTCCAAACACAAATTATTTCTAAAATCAAAGTTTTAGAATTAAATGCATACACAGTTTAATGTAACAGAAAATACAATGAAAGGAAACTACAAGAGAGACAAAGCTCAATGTAATCAAAATAAAATTTTGACAGCTTCACAGATCAACAAAATCTTCTTTATTCTATCAATGCCAGAAATGTGAGCTCACAGACTCAACACTTCTGAAAAACAAAACTGTGCAGTCTAGAAAACAATGCTGCCCCTTCTTTTTTAGAGCAAAAAGAGAAAGAAAAGAAAAGAAGAACCCTTTCTCCTTTCTTTCATTACATATATATAGCTGAGAATTTCAGTTATCAATAACTGATTCTTGAAAAGATTATTAATTAATCTTTTCCTTTATCTTCTATCTTCTTCCAACAACTCTTTTTAATTTTGTTTCAAATCTTTTATCATCCATTCCTTTCTAAAAAATATTTGAAAATAATGTAATTTAAACACATCTAATTATGTGTTGACAGGTGGTCATTTATTTTATATCTCCATTTCAAAACAAAGTCGCCACCGTGAGCCTCTCATAATAATAGTTTTCTCAAAAATTTGTATAGACCCGTACTCAGAGATCAATAACTTTGGAATGCGATAATATTTTTCCAATCGCTCCAGTGAGGATTTAAACAACTAGGTTTACTAAAATCTGTCAAAATTTCAACCCGATCCAACAGTGCAATTGAAATTTATGCCCCCCGCACTGAGATTGATTTTTCTGTCTCAGAAAAAAATCCACATTTTGAACCTGCGAACTTTGAACCTTGAACCTTGAACCCGAACTTTGAACTTAAAAAGGTTCAAGGTTCAAGTTCAATGACAATTGTTCTTTTTATCTGCCATAGAAAAACCTACATAACTTTTTACTCAGAGCTCCATTTCTCATGAAATTTTAACTATAGAATAAATAAGTTGAGTAGAGCATAACCCAGAAATCATTTTTGCATAGGAGATAGAAGACTTAAGATTTAATTGTTTGGGTATATGGGTAAGCCAAAAATAAAACAATTAAAATCTCCCAGCTAACATGGAGTTTGGCCATAAAAACTTCAGCATTAAAATATTAACAATATCTGATTTTTAGCTAATTATGAGACTTTAGGCATGAGCAAAAATATGGGGGTAACATTGGCTTTGATTGGGGACCAGGACCGTAAAGGACTAGGAGAATCCAGAATGTCTCTAGGAGAGAAGAAGAATAGTGCCTAGCCATTGGGCAACAAAGTCAAGACAAATAGAGCATAGGGATCTTCTTGTAGATGAGGGAAGAGGTAACAAAGCAAAACTAACAAGGCAAAACCCAAACTAAAGCCTACAACAAACCAAAAACTTTATTTGCAAATATGTACAATGGTGGGAAAACCCCTTTACCTCAAGGAAACTCTAGGCTGCTCATGCAAAACCATTAATTGGTTGGGAGAAATATGAGCCAGTGCAGAAAAGTGGTCGATAAGAAAGAAGCTTCATTCCCAACTGCCATTCTGCAACCACCTTGAGAAGAGACCCAACAACAATGTATTGCAAAATATTTTCAAATAAAATATTGGGTCCAAAAAGCCACTTTGCATTATGAATTTCTGAATCCAACTGAAATGTCTTGACATTATGTTGTACATGCTGATTTAAATTTGCATCAGAATGTTGTGTCAAATTGTCTAAATAATTAACCAGACTCTGAATTGGACAACCTCTATAAATATTTTGAAAGCAATACTCATCCTCATGTGTTGGTTCCTGAGACAGAGCTGATATGGCATCATTTTCAAAATAAAAAGACTCTAGCATCAGGTAACTGCTCGACTCTTTTAGGCACAATTTATTTTCAAAATTCTCATCGCCAAATCTGAATGTTTCAAAGTCTGGCTGCATGTTAGATATTATAGTAGTAATAGATAATGCATTGCCTTCCACTTATCTTCTGACGCCCTCATAATTTCTCAAACACTCAGTCTGCAAGTGTCCTTCACCATAGTTGCAAGTGAATTGAAAATAATCATAATCCATTGGCATAATCTCTCGCTATCCACAATTATCTATTTTTTTCTCATGCTAGCCCTTTATGGTTGTTTGATCATTTGCTAAAACTGCATCAAAAGTTTTAAATGTGAAAGATTCAAAATCAGAAGAAGAAAAAAATTCTTGAAAATTTTTGCATAATTCCTCATTATCCATATCATCAAAAGTTGGTTTAATGGAAGATATGGTTGGGCAAGTTGTCAACTCTTTTGGTTGAATAACATGATCATCTACATTTCCAGAAAAATTAAATCCATTGGCCTGAAAATAATAAACTCTTGCAATGTTAGAAGTGTCATTCTCGGTTTCAGAAGATGCTCAAAAATCCTTTCCATTAAAAACTATCAAGTTTTGACAACTAGAAATAGATGATGTTGGCTTTGTTTCTTTCATGACAATATGCTTTTGTAAGGGTTGATTTCTTGGGTAAAATTTTTGATTATGAAAGTAAATTTCAGATTCAGGAACTTTCACAACACATTTACTCATGCCACTCAAAATCATATCATCCTCTATCTCAACAACCTCTTTATGTGCATCTTCTAGATTTTGCACCTTCTTACGTTTCAACAAAAACTGAATCTCAGGATGTAATGCAACAATAAATACACATAATTAATTATTTTTAGTTGGTTGACACCCATGAGGAATCTTTCCAACACATCGGTTAAATCTTTCAATGAAATTTTTAATGGGCTCATCTTCTTTCTTTTGTATTTGAAAGAAATTAAGCAGCAAATCATATGTATCAATCACAATTTTGAATCTTTCAAGAAATTTTACCTTTAAATCATTCCAGCAGGTAATGCATCCATATTCTAAATTTTGAAACCATTCTGTAGCATTTCCAATGAGGCTTCCAACAAATAATATCACAAATACATCTTCTTCTTGCACTCCAAGAATTCCACAAGCAACAGTAACAGCTTTAATATGATCATCAGGATCTTGAGTCTTATCTCCAGCAAACTTTGGAAAACATTTTCTTAATCCTTTAGGAAGGGCTGAATATTGGGGCAAAGCAAATGGACCAAAATGAGTCCCCATAGTTGAGCTGCAACTAAAGCCATGATTTCAGACTGGAATTCTTCAACTAGACACAAACAAAGTCGACAATCTCCTTTCACACAAAGATATCTTTAAAACTTGGGGAAAAAACAAAAATGATTGATCTTTTGATTTTGAATCCCCAGTAGAGTCACCAAAAATCTATTGGTAAACAAATTTGTCCTTCTTAAATACCTTTTAAAAATAACTCCCAAATGCCCAAACTGAAAGACAAAACAAGAACCAATAGTTGAGTCACTTGCAATGGTGAGTGCAAGTGCTCTCTGAACTTTGATATGAAGGTACAGCTCCCTTCGTTGGATAAAAATATATATTTTTTGAATTTGCTTTTAACCGGAAAGCAATAGAGGCAACTAACATCTACTCATAGCCATGACACAGATGCAAATAGCAGATTTATAATGAAGTGAATGAAGATAAGTAAAACACAGTTTAAATATCCACACCTAAGAAAATACCCTTTCAAAATATCAAAATGCTCTGGATGCTGATCAAGTCTCTCTCATGCCTCAAAGGACAAGGGGGATCAGAATACCCAGACAAAGAGTTAACGGCTGATTTCTTTCCAAATACAAATTATTTCTGAAATCAAAGTTTCAGAATTAAATGCATACACAGTTTAATGTAACAGAAAAGACAATGAAAGGAAACTACAAGAGAGACAAAGCTCACTATAATCAAAATAAAATTTTGACAGCTTCACAGATCAACAAAATCTTCTTTATTCTATCAATGCCAGAAATGTGAGCTCACAGACTCAACACTTCTGAAAAACAAAACTGTGCAGTCTAGAAAACAATGCTGCCCCTTCTTTTTTAGAGCAAAAAGAGAAAGAAAAGAAAAGAAGAACCCTTTCTCCTTTCTTTCATTACATATATATAGCTGAGAATTTTAGTTATCAATAACTGATTCTTGAAAAGATTATTAATTAATCTTTTCCTTTATCTTCTATCTTCTTCTGACAACTCTTTTTAATTTTGTTTCAAATCTTTTATCATCCATTCCTTTCTAAAAAATATTTGAAAATAATGTAATTTAAACACATCTAATTATGTGTTGACAGGTGGTCATTTATTTTATATCTCCATTTCAAAACAAAGTCTCCACTGTGAGCCTCTCATAATAATAGTTTTCTCATAAATTTGTATAGACCTGTCCTCAGAGATCAATAACTTTGGAATGTGATAATATTTTTCCAATCGCTCTGGTGAGGATTTAGACAACTAGGTTTACTAAAATCTATCAAAATTTTAGCCTGATCCAACAGTGCAATTGAAAGTTATGCCCCTCGCACCAAGGCTGATTTTTCTGTCTCAGAAAAAAATCCACATTTTGAACCTGCGAACTTTGAACCTTGAACCTTGAACCCGAACTTTGAACTTGAAAAGGTTCAAGGTTCAAGTTCAATGACAATTGTTCTTTTTGGCTGCCATAGAAAAACCTACATAACTTTTTACTCAGAGCTCCGTTTCTCATGAAATTTTAACTATAGAATAAATAAGTTGAGTAGAGAATAACCCAGAAATCATTTTTGCATAGGAGATAGAAGACTTGAGATTTAATTGTTTGGGTATATGGGTAAGCCAAAAATAAAACAATTAAAATCTCCCAACTGACATCGAGTTTGGCCATAAAAACTTCAGCATTAAAATATTAACAATATCTGATTTTTAGCTAATTATGAGACTTTAGGCATGAGCAAAAATATGGGGGTAACAATAACCTTAATAGATACCAGTGCCTAATCCAAGGCCACAGAGTCATCTAAGTTCAAACAATACTTCCACAACCATAATACCTCCACACATCCTATCAATTTGGCTTCTGTAGATCCCTATATATGCCTGACATATATAAGAATTTATTCATATCAAACTAAACTGTGTTCATCAAAATTCAAAGTATCCCACAAAGAATTTACTGGTAGAAATGATTCCTTCGTATTTAATTCCCCTCCTGAAGAGAAAAGCTAAGAAGCACATCTACTTGAAATTGCCTTACAACCCATATTCAAAAAGAATAACCCTAGATTACTCAAAATGAAATAGTAAACATTTGCAAACATACTTGAAGACAACACAAAGTTTGAATTCAAAACCAATGGTCTGTATATTGATATTTCTTCTGAAAGTATTACAAAAACATTTGAATATTCTCCATTAAGACTTGAAAAAAGCTCAGATAAATTTTTGTAACATTTTCTTACAATTCCTTGCGATCTTTTTTACATTGTCCTGGTATCCATTTATAATAGCATGGATGCATACATAGCTTCAGACTTTCCTAGGAGAGTTTGTTACAATCATTACTTCTCTTAAGAAGTAGTTATAGAACCTTTCCCAAAAGTGGTTACAAGTCCTTTTCAACATCCGTGGCTTGTTCTACTTGTTGTCCAGTTGCAACCTCTTCTAACTGCCCTACATCCAGTATTGTATACTTTCTTGTCCACTCATTGTATACATCATCAGCTGGCCACACGAAGTTAATCACTTTTACTTTTGTCTTGGCTAACCTTTTCCAAGAATTCCTCATTTTGTTAACCTTTGAATTTAGAAAACCATAATGAGATTTGATTTTCTCTATCTCCTCAATTGCTTTGACAAATAGGGAAGCATCCTCTGAGTTAATAATTCATTTTATTCTTAATGACAATTTGGCTTCTAATTCCTTAAGCCATACTTGTTTGTCCTTCAATTGAACTAGGCTAGCAAAACCCCCTAGAAGTAATTCAAATGCTTAATCAGTGTACTCTTTCTTGTACAAATTGATATTCCTATCTGCATTATCTACTCCTTCTGCTAATTTTACTAGGTCCTTTGTTGTGTCACAAGTGGATTTGATAATGGGATCAGCCCCTGTTTCATCATAGGATACACAAATAAGCTCCAAATCCTACTCTCTGGGCTTCCACTTGTCAAAAATAGGCATTAAAACAACCTTATCTTCATTAAGCTCATTCCACATATCTAGAATCTTGCTCATGTTGTTATACATTAATGAGGACCCTATGGTGTTAGCAAAACTTGAAATTGTAGCCCTTACTCTTTCTTCATATTTCTTTGCATACAAGGCCTGAGCTTGCTTTAGATTCTCCAATTCATGGGGAGTGATTTCAAACAACTAAGAACTAGAAGGTGTTGGAGATGGTGGGAATTTAATAATGGGGCTGGTAGGTGGAGGTCTTGCAGGAGAAGAGGAGATCATTAATGTTGAGGACTCACCTTGATGGTATTGTCCTGCCAACTGGCTTTGTAACTTGGCAATGATGCTATCTCTACCTCTTACCTCATCCTTGGCATTGTTATAAGCTTTTAAAACTATCTCCAGCTTAGCTTGGAGATCTGCCTTTTCTTTTGCCTCTCTTTCTGCTACTGCAACATTAAACCTTGCAGTCTCTAGCACAGTGCTAGCAGCTTCCACTACCCTAGTGTTCTGCACTCTTTTCACTATCATTCCTCCAAGGTAACTTGACCCTAAGGTGTCCTTATTCCTTCTATTCTTATCTCTTTTTAGAGACCATAGGACCAGTGCAGCATTATCCTTCCTGAAAGTGACTCCCTCCATAGGTTTGGTCTCCTTTCTTACTGCCTCTAAAACCAAGGCATCTACTATGTCCCATTCAGGGGGAATGAGTACCCTAGCCTGTGCTACCATATCTCTTCCTTGCACGGGAGTAATGGTTTTAAACTCATCAACCATTTCTTGCTTTACCTCTTCCTCCACCATAGCTGGGTCCTTATGGGGCTGCTCGCTTTTCCTTTTTTCACACCTTGCATTCAATTTATCGAAATTTTGCTTCCACACAAATTGCATGAAAGCTTCTGATGTGACAAAATTATTATCAGCCAAGAAATCCTCACTGGCTTGTTTGATCTCAAGATCCCACTCATGGCCTTTGAACTCATTAGCAGTAATGTTCATCTCAACTATGAGGGGCTCTCCTGGCATTCCCTCTTCCACTTCATCATATGTGTAGGCTATCTCTCCAAGACTGCCTAACTGTATTAGTTGTTCAACCGCTACCTGTTCATCTCCTATATGAATAGGGGATTGAGATGGAGAATACAAGAGTTCATCAGATTGTACTTCCTTTCCCATTCTTTGTTTCTTTAGGCTGTCCTGAATGTCAATGACATCCTATATCTTCCTCTTGCCTTTTGAGGTAGAAGGCTCCCCTATTGTTGGCATCAACACACTATAGTTGGACTTCTTATGTAACATGTAATCACCAGGAGGAATTGCTCTGGTAGATGCAGACCTATTTAGAACTAGTCTTTCTTTCTCAGGGTTGTTCTTAATTACAACCTCCCTCTTTGCTTTCAGTGTCCACATCACATCTTCAAAACAAAGAATTAAAAATTTTACCTTTTCTTCAAAGGGGTGGAAGCTAGACAATGGGTCATAGCTAGTATCAAATTGGTGTATAAAGTCTAAGGCCTTTTTGTAAGCCACCCACTTTTCCTTCCTCAGCTCTTGCTCATCTAAATCAAACTCATTCCTAATAAGGTCTTCAGGAAACTAGAATTGGTGGGGTCTACCTCTGCATATTGCCCTCTTTCTGAACATGTCATTGAAGAAATCTTCAAGGTCAGCACACCTGGATACTGCAGTTGATAAATGATAAGGTCAAAGAAAATCTTCAAAGCATTTACAACCTTATTTAGTTATTACAAATTGGTGGGCTATGCTAACTGTAGGGAAAATGGTCCCTTTACCTCTACCTGTCAGCTCTACCTCTTGCACACTACCAATCTGTCTGAGGACTTTTTCAATTCCCACTTTGAGAGGGACCTGATAGGGCAACAAAAATGGAGTGCCTTTGAAACCATATACTCTGAAAACTGTGGAGACAGGGTATAAGTAGATATCACCCCAATTGTGGATAATTTTTATATTCTCAGCAAACTCTTTTGGCCTAATAAATTCCAAAAGAACCTTGGGGACTCTTGGATTCTCTGAACAGGTGAGAGTCTTAATCTTAGATGCAAAACACTTATCAAACTTTAAGAAGCTAGCATCTTCTCTATCCCATGACAGCACTGCACTCCATAACTACACTGGCATCTTTTCTCCATATTTCTCTTTTACAAGATCCATCCCATTTACAAAGTAATCACCACCCTTGAAAAGAAATAGGTGCATGAGGAGGGAGTACCATCCAAAGGGTCTATCCACTTTCCCATTTTTTATCCCTATCAAGCCTTCATGGATGGCATCAGTAATATAAGGGGCATAATCAAATGTCACTGCCAGAGAAGGGTTCAAAATTTGAGCAATCATTAACATATAATGAGTTGGCATATTTGCTTCAGCATCTTCTCCGAGAATTTGGCAGAGTGACCAATATAATCCCTTAGCTCTAAGGGTGAACAGATTCAAGGAGAAAGGCTCCATAGTATTGGGTCCTACAACAATTAATCCACCTATCTTAACAAACAACTCTTTAAGAGGCCCATTTCTAAGGTGATTCCTTTGTGCATTGTAAACCTGAGCCAATGATTTGAAATTGATGGGTTCCAAATAGTTGGATACTTCACTCAGCCCGAATGCATTTCTGAACTCCTCATCATTAATCTCAATGAGGGTTTTTCCATTTATGTCCTTAATACTCTTTGTAATCGGGTCATAGTTATGTGCAATTTGAGTTAGGAGGTCCACATCCATGAACACTCCAGGAACCACTAATTTTCCTACACCCAATTCCCAAATATTGTTCAACGGGGTGGGGGAGTGTTTCATACCAAATCCGACCTTAAATAAGCCCAACCCAAACAACCCTATCAGTGGGTCTCTCAACCAATTGCCTTTGTCATATAATCCTTCTCCTATTTTTCAGGCGAGGAGCTTTTGGCACTAATTCCTTTACCATTGCTGCCACATTAGTTGACATTGTCAACTGTTCTAGGAAATCATCACAGATAGCCCTCTCTTGGTAATTAACCTTTCCCGAGAATTCTCTTTTAGGTGCCATCTTAAACAACTATGCAAGCAATTTAATTACTACCCCCAACTGTTCTGTAATAAATCAAAACCTTAATTAAAACACAGTATCAAGTAATTGCCAAGCAGGAGCACAAGAAAACCTATTTTTTGCTTGAAGATATCTGCTCTACAACTAAAAAAATTTTCTCTGTATTTGAGGAAACTTGCTCTGCAACTGCTTCTCTGCAACAACTCTTCAAAATGATGCCTTCATTCAATTGATCTGATAGCATATACGGTAGTCAGGCTCTTAACTGTGACATTGATACCACATGCTTCGGTCGTCCCTTCAGAATTGAATTCATGAAAGAATTCAAAAATTTTGCTCCAACGGGTCACAACACACCTATGCATTTTCCTTTCCACTCTTTCACCATTTCACAGAGCATAACATCTTAGCAATTTCGCCAAACGAAATCATGACAGCCATTGATTAGATGAAACTTGATCAGTCTTTACACTATCTTAACGCCTTCACCTTTGCATCAGGCCCTACCTCCTTTTCGCCATTTCACAAGATTTAACCCCTGAGCATTTTCCTTTCGTGAAGCTACACCAAGCATTAGATGGAACTCTAAACGCCTGGCCTTTAACTCTTATCTGGACAGTCAACTTTTTCACTAACCATGCCTCATTTTGACGACTAATGGTTTTTTGCTATTTCGCAAGCTTTAACCCGCTTCCAACTTCGAGCCATGAAACAACGAGAAGCATTGGATCAATCTTGAGATGAACAACCTTTAAGTGAGACCTTTATGCTTTATCTATTTTTTGGGCCCACCAGTTCACCGGTTAACAAATGCCACGTGGTATTCAGCCATTAGCCCTGGAACACTCTTCGGGTTTAGTTTAGAGTTAACCAAGTGTCTTACTTCCCTTTATAACCATTGGTTACACCTTGGTGGGCCCTCAATCATCTTTTGAAACTACATGTCAATCGACACGTTACCATCGAGCCTTACAAAGGGTAGCAGCTGTCATTCCATGTCATGCTAGATAGAACCTCTCTTTCTCTTTTGCCATTTCGCGGGCCTTAATCCTTGGCTAATTTGCAGCCATGAAACAACGATAACCCTTGGATCAAAATAGAGTCGATCACCTTTTACCTTTATGCTTTATCTATTTTTCGGGCCCACTAGCTCTTTTGCCATTTCACAGACCTTAAAACACTAGCATCTTACCTTCGCAAACACACACGGACTATTAGATTATATCAGACTTTCTTGATGCTTAACAACCTACTTGAATCCAGCAGATGTGGGTTGTCTGACTCAGCTTTATCCACCTGGTGTCTAGTCATTTTCGAACTGGCATGTCAACCTTTTATTCACTGAGAGAAAACATCAGGATCCACCTCATCCTTGCCACCTGTATCTGCCAAGTCACTTTGTATTCCGCAGCATGACTCATCCTCTTGGACCCACCCTTTAGTCCTTAGATCCGATTCGTTGACTACTTTGATTTTTGGCCACATGTCATTATCTTACTTGCCATCTCAACCAGCTGGACTGCTTGCTTGGAATGCCATGTCATTTAATTGTTTCACGAAAGCTATCCTTCGAGCATCTTTCTCTTGCAAAACTACGCTAGCCGTTAGATCTCAAAGACTTGCGCATCTATTATGCTGCTTATGAACCCCTGTTTGCCCAGGCCCAAAAACCTTTCACTGTTTCACAAAGTATAACATGTGAGAATCTATCAGCAACAAAACAATGTGATCCATTGATTCCTTTTGAACTTGATCGCCTTTTAGCTGTGGGAAAGTCTTCACCGCTGCGTCCCGCCAAACCTTTTCGCCATTTCCTGAAAGGTAATTTACAAGCTCATTTCGGCTGCGAATCAATGCCAGTTGTTAGATCTAAAGCGAGATGGAGTCTCGTTAAACTAGATCCAATGCACATAGTTGAACATGCCTTTTCCTTTTGGTATTTTGCATAGCTTAATACACCCGCAACTTCGCCTAACAAAATAGCGAAAGTCGTAGATCCATCTGGGAGTTGCACAACACTTACTGGGCCCGACAACATTAGATGGAAAAAGACATAAGGCATAGGTTTTTTACAATTATTTAACAACTGCTTAGGTAAATAACAAGGGGGACACTTCACATGACCCCAAGACCCATCACTTAAGTGAATAAAGTAACATAAGAATAGAAACCAGAGGGTTTTGATCAGATATTTGAGCGATTAAAACTAAAAACTTTTAACCCTTAAAGACCTAATATAGACCTGAAGCGAGTAATAGCATACCTGACTCAAAATTTCAAAAACCTAGCCAATCATGGGAAAAGAAAACCCATTTCTTAAACAGTGATAACATGTCTTACTTTAAACATTCAAGACCAAACATCAAAACATTGTGTCTTTTGTGTCTTCAAGTGTATGCAAAACATTTTTACATCAAACAACACACTTTCTTTGAATCATTTTGAGTCTAAAAACTTGCAAACATTGAGTCTTCATCAACATTGTGTCCTCTTGTCATGGAAAAACAGTCAAAAAATTTAGATTGGGTCACAACAAACAACTTTATGAATTGGAAAAATTGCACTAAGTTTTTAGAAATGCATATGTGTCTGACATAATTGCGTCTATGTCATCTAGCCGCATCTGTGAAGGACAAAAACACGTCTGTGTTCTCTTAAGAAACATTCATTTACAAAACCTCAGAAACATGTATGTGTCTTCCATAACCACGTCTATGTCATTAAAACGCATCTGTGAAGTATACAGGCATGTCTGTGTTCAAAATTGAAAAACTTTTATAGTCCAGCAAACAAGAACAAGAACAATTAGTTTCAGAATTCTTGAGCTTACTAGGTTATCTCTCTAGGTTTTCATCTAGCATTCAGCCTATTTTTGGGTCTCACAAAGTCTATTATTTCTTTACACCTTGCATTACATTCACATTTGTCTAAACTTGAGTCAAAAGGTCACTTGCTTGTCCTCATCATACTTTGTCAACACACTACATACAACAACATTTTGCTAAGTGGGCCCTCCTCAAGGTCTATCACCTTTGGGTCTCATTTGGTCTTACTTAGAGTCAAGTTCAACTTACCTCATCAAGAGAAACTATCATCTCTTTGGAAGCCACACCTACTCTACTACATACATACTTGGTCTTACACTTTGGACATTGCAACCAAACCTCAGATTCATTTACATTCCATCCAACTCTTGGCCTTCCATACTCTTTTCCATTTTCATCTACTCTCAAACATCTTGGTCAAGACCTAGTTCATGGTTGAAACCCATTCCCAAAAATCTAGGAGAGAAACTAAAGAGGCTCAAGATTCTGCAAACATGAGTGCCTATGAGTATGACAATGATGTCTTTTTCAATTCTAATCATACCACATTACCTAACATGGACGCCTATAGAAACATTCTAAATGTTGAGAACATGGACACTACAAACAACAATGATACACACAATGACAATATGGACAACTTATCCATACATTCAGCAAAAGTGGAAGACTCCATTATGGATCCACATTTTAATAGATTGGTTGAGGAAATCATGAGAAGAGATAGACAATATTTCTTACAAGTGATGGCACAAAGTGGAGCCAAGATCCCCCATGATTTTGACATGTCTTAAATAATGGAACATTGACCTTTGCAACAACCTCACCCCAACATGGATCAAAGGAGGCCTAATAGTGGATGCAATAGAGGACCACATATGGTGCCTCAATCACCATCATCTTTGTTTCAAAAACCTGAGGTCCCATACACACATGGTCAAGCATATGATACTCACCTTCACAAACCATTATGGAAGTCTTATGCAGAAAAATATACTCAATCACATACCAATGCTAAGGACCAACCACCAAAACAATTGGGTATCCAAAGGCATGATCAAAATTTAGACACAAGGAAACCCCACATCAAATTTGGGGGTAACACATTAGAACAAACTCATGACATGCCTGTACAGTATGGTATACATGGACAAAATAGATATTCTATTCCTCATCATGACTCTATACCAAGTGGTCCTCATACACATCATCATTATAGACCTCCTCCATATGAACATGTGTATGATCAATACCATCCATATATGCAACATGCTCCTCTTCCACCCAGTGGTTCAGGCATGGGGTATGGTCTAAGAAGTCGATCTCTACCTAAGAACAATTTGGAACAACAAATTAAAGACTTACAAAAGAAAATGGAGGACATAAATACACCGAAGCCAGCTTACACAATGAGAGACATATGTCCCTATCCATTTGACAAAAGCATTCCAATGCCTCCATTTCCTACACACTTTGTGACACCTAAGTTTGATAAGTACAGAGGAAAAGGGGATCCTAAGGCACATATAAGACTTTTTTGACAGCTTGCATTGAGGTACTAGCAGAAGAGACATATTTGATGAGACTATTCCCACAAAGCTTAGGTGATCAAGCTATGGAATGGTTCTCCCAAATCCCATATGGAATTAAGTCATGGGGTGACTTAGCAGAGGCATTTATCTAGTATTTCTCATACAACATAGAGACAGACATATCAGTCACCACTCTGTGCAACACCAAGAAAAAGGATGGGGAGTCATTTTCATCATTCCTAAAAAGATGGAGAAATTTGGCCAGCAGATGCTCTTGTGAAATTCCACAAAAACAAATGGTAGAGATGTTCACCTAGAATGTCCATAGAGAAATTGGTTATGACCTAATAAAAGATTATTTTTCCACCTTCAAGGATGTCATTGAAAAAGGCTTAGTGACAGAAAAGGTCCTAATTGAGCAAGGCATCATCAAAATATTCAAAGAAAACAAAGAGGACTTTAAAGTAAAAGACAAGCCAATATTTTGGAATAAAAACAAGAACATAGTCAATGATGGTGTTGTTGATGCCAATACAATACGGCCCAAAATCATTTTTTTCCGAATTAAGCTCTACAAACAATCAAGTGAATACTCAAAAAACTTCCAAATCATGAAGGAAGTACACTCCATTGGGGGAGCCACTAGAGTTAGTTTTCAAAAAGCTAGTGGCAAATGAAATAATAACAATTCCAGATTTGCCTCCATATGAGCCAAAGGTTAAACCAAATTGGTTGAATGATGATGAATATTGTGAATTTCATAAGAGAAAAGGTCATAAGATAGGAAATTGTCATCGACTGAAGAACATCAGACAAGATCTTATTGATAGAGGTGACATTGAGAGTGAAGGACACTCATCCAATCAAGAACATGAAATGTTTAAGGAACCATTCCCAAAACATGACAAGGGAAAAGATAAAGCCATAGATGACTAGACCAACTATACCAGAGCATCTTATAACTATGATTCAACTATCAATCACATTTCAATGGACAATTACGTCTCTACCATTATCATCAAGGACAAAACACCTGAGAATTCTGCCCAAAGACCCAAAATTGTCCGGAAAGGAACTAGATCTTCTTCTGAACCTACCTTTGAATGTAATGTTACAACTCATCAAGGTAAATTCACTTTGTAAGGTGCTCCAGCTAAAAACACCACTTCCTCATCAATCAAGCCTAAGTATGACCTTGTAGAACAGTTAGGGAAGACACCCACACTTATCTCCATCCTCAAGCTCTTACTTATGTCCCTACTGATCTTAATGTGGACCAGTTTCAAGCCATGGTGGGATAACTCTCTATTCCACACTCCCTTACATTCACAGAAGCTGATGACGCCTCTATAAGCCAACCACATAAGGCACCTTTACACATTGAAGCCTTCCTACGTAAACATCAAATAAAAAGAGTCTTGATAGATGGAGGAGCAGGTCTAAACATTTGTACATTAAGCATTATTAAACAATTAGGATATTCTGATAAAGCTGTGAATTCTACAAACAAAATTACCATAAAAGCATATGATGATGAGGAATGTTCATCCAAAGGCACAATCACTTTACCACTTAGAGTTGGGCCAGTTACAAAGGATGTGGTTTGTCAAGTCCTTGATTTAGATCTCACATACAACATACTCTTGAAATGCCCATGGATTCGTGAGATGAGCGCAGTACCATCTACATATCATCGATGTATCAAGTTTCCACATAATGGAGTTGAAGTGACCATCAAAGTTGACCCAAACCCATTCATATATTGCAACAATCTATGACCTAGATAAAAAATAACAATCCCAATCAATCGAGAAGTTGTTCCTTCATCATCATATGTTGATTTGGAATCCTTGAAAGCTTTTACATTAAAACAAGTAGAGATCAAAGAAAAGTTCAAGATTAAAGACATGGGATGTGGTGAGTATATCTTTCATGTTGATCAACTCCCACTATCTTCTAAGGTATTCAGACAATGGGAAAAATGTACAAACAATTTACAATGCCAAGGAATTGGGTGTGAACCACATAGTGTTGTGGTTACTAAGTCTGAATGCAAATCTCCTCTAGTAGTGCAAGCAACTCTTGATATCAATAGTCCTAAGAGTGGTTTTAGTGAAGAATCTATTGAGCTTATCACTAGCCCTCTTGAGGAATCCTATAGCCTTACCATTTCATCCATTCATTCCATTTTCACTCCGCTCCTCAACTTGGATCAACAAGAATCACAAAAGCCCTTACTCATTGGGGATAAAAAATCAAGATTTGAAAAGAAAAATCAAAATCAAAATCTATTGGACTCTGCAAAAATCAAAGTCAAGGATAAAAATTCTATGAAAGAAAAAGAACAAGAGTTGATCTCCCCTAATATCAAAATAACTGGGGGCAAAAGTTCTACAATTTTAAGTCAAGAAGCATACTTGTTGCTCCTAAGTCTCCATCATGCTATCCTACTTTCACTTCTTTTTGCAATCATAAGACTTCATAACTCATCCACATGTTCCACACATCCATCCCCTTTTGGGGATACATCATGGACCTTTAATGGAGCTTCCTCGAATGACTTTATTATCAGGGATGCCCAAAATTCTTCAGGTGACATGCATACGGGCCTATGTAGTCCACATGCTAGTAATTCTATCTCATTTCCTTTATCAAGGAAGACATACACTCAAGATACACATCATTCATTCAAGGAACAATGCATCTACTATCATAAAGTAAAGCCTCACACATTTGAGGTGGGGGACTTAGTTCTCAAAGAAAATCCTAAAAATCAGCAAGATAGAGAGAAGAAGGGCAAATTTGAACCAAATTGGCTTGGTCCTTACATCATTACAATAGCCTATGGATCCGGTGCATATCAGCTGTCAACTCCAGATGGTGAACCTCTGGAGGATCCTATCAACAACATGCACCTTCACAGGTTTTACACATAGCTCTTCAGAGTATCCTAATAAAAAAATATATAAAATACAAAATACAAAAAAATCATAAACATAAAAAATCATTACTTGGTGAAAACCTGGCAAACAGGCACCCTATGACACAAAAAAATTGAAAAATCAAAAAAAGTAAACAAAAATAATCTGTCCAATGGTAAAAACCACTTTAGTGGCACCTAGGCAAGTACCATCATGAAAACTAGGTCACCACCGCCATGTGTAGAGACATTGCTCCTCCCTCCTTCAGGATTCACTTTCATCCTTTCACTTTGCACACACTCACAATCTTTCCATCCATAATAAATCACCCCTTATCTGTCACTAAGGCAAATCCTACATCTAGTGATGGGTGTGGAACTAAGAGCATCACATGTCTCGAGGAGTACAATTTCTTCCAAATTTTCTTTAGTTTATCCACGCACAATCTTCAATAAAGCAACATATGCATCACAGCTCCGCAATAAAGCTCTGTCTTCTCTGCAATAAAGTATCAGTTTCAAATGAGACACAACAACAACAATGGGCTTCAACAAATCAAATCTTTCAACAGACTCAGACAACATTATGGTTCAGTGCTATCTATCCTTTTGTGAAAGTAAACATTGTGACCACAATAAAAATCAGACTTATACAAGTGACAAGAGACACTAAACTTGAGGACTACAATGGATGTTGGTGTCAAGCCTTGGTTTTCTTTTGATTTTATCTTTTTGGTGACATGTCTTTTAGATTTTTCGGGATGTATCTCACTAGAGATTCTATCTCCAGGATGTTTTTGACTAGAAAGGCGAGGATGGGGTATCTTCACCTATTTTTCTTTTGCTGTCTGTGGATTGTCTCTTAGTAATGCTATGACTTATCCAAGGATATGAGGACACTATGAGTCTAGTATGAACTGGGCCATTCCTTTTTTGCAACTATCTGATCTCCATGCAAATAGGTATAATGACTTTCTGGGTCAAACATATGCCTCGATTGTCATAACCTTCTTTCCATAATAAAGTCCAATGATGATAATGCATAAGAAGCTCTTTCCCTTTCATATCTTCTATCTTCCATCTCCCTTTCTTGATTGACCTCCCTCGTACTTCATGAGTCCATGTAGCTTGCTATCACATGACTGAGTATAATGACACACCAAAAACATTTGCATTTCATGTAGTTTGCACCTGCATTACCACATATTAAGAATTTCATAAATACATCTAGATATCAAAATTACATCACATCCTGCACACAACACATGTTAGCACATTTTACATTCTCATCATGTAAATAGTTATTTGCAGTATCATATCCATTTTTATTTAATACACTCACATTTGCATAACATATTAAAAACATTAAAGAATAAAAATATTACATTCCATTGTGTACATATTTGCATCCATACCATAAGCATCGCATAGAAACATACATCACATAGGTACACTTGTATATAGCTGCCGTAAGGATGAATCATCTCATATATATATCAAAATCATAAGTCTAATGCTACAATAATGCCAAAATCATATGGCTACAATCACCCGAAGGTGTCATCATACAAAATGGTACAAACTGATACATAGGGAGCCCTCTAAGGCTATGATGAACTCCCTCCCTCGGAGCCGCCTAGCCTCAATAGATTCTGAGCCCTGGAAGTACCTGCCCTAGGATCATCTCTCTTGTCCCCTCTATCTGGTGGTGGTGGAGGACCCATGACCCCACCGCTAGATGCATGTCTCCTGTCTCTCCCTCTAGTGGTCGTTGTAGTCCACGATGGTCTACAGAAGCTCCTAGCCTGCTGCTCTGGTGGCACTACTCCATAGTATAGGTCTCTCCAATAGCCTATCTCCCCCCTGACCCATAGAAAATAGGCATATCCAGCTCATGTGTCCTCTGCTGCCTGTCTCCCTACCCTCAATGTTGTCTTAGCCTCTGTATAGAGTTGGATAGCCTGATCCCTCTCCCACTCAGTATCCCTTAGCTACCTCTTGAGCCTATCCCTCTCCTGCTTGAGATCCTAGATCTCATCTGCCTATCCCTAGTAGATTTCCCTCAAGGCCAGTAACTCATCCTCCTCTTCTCCCCCCTCACCCTCTCCCTTTACCTATGGCTGCTCCTGTGGCTGCCCCTATCCCTGTACCTATGGCTGCTCTTGTGGCAGCCCCCATCCCTATCCCTATCCTTGTACCTGTCTCGGACCTTGTGCTACTGGTACCTGTAAAGGCAATCCACCTCTGCCCCTCACCATGTGAGCCTGTCAAGCTTGCCTCTCCTCTCCACCCTCTCTCCATGGAGCCACTCTCCTCTCTCCTACTATACCCCACCTCCTTCATCGGTCTATACCTTTGCCATCTCCATCATCATCCCCATCACCTCTACCATCTCCATATATTAGCTCCCCTGGATCCATCAACCATGGAAATGGATGCTCAGCCCAATATGTAGTATACTCTACATCCATCCCTACATCGTCTATCTTTGGCCACATATCCGAAGGAAAGGGAATCATCTCTACTAGTTGCATCACTGACTGATCATAGGACAATAATGGCCCGAAGTGCGCTTGATCTCTCATTGTCTGAGCATACATCTCGGAACCCTGTGGCATCCGTTGTATCCTATTGAACTTCCTACCCACCCTATCCACCAACTACCTCTCAAGAACATACAGCGCCACCCAATCAGATACCTACTCCTGAACACATATGGAAGCTCCACTGAGTCATCCTCCCACTCCTCGCACTCTTAGTACGGCCTCCATACTACAATATCGATCTCATCAATGACCCTGCACTAGTACTCTAATCTCTCAATCCGCAGCTGAGATGTAATCATATCATATAGATGTACAAAACTACGCCCATGGCCCCTACCTCTAAAATGAATCGGTCATGTAACCGACAGATGCTCATATGCCCACACCTGCAACAATGTAACTCTGTAGCCCAATCCAGTTGATCCATGGTATACAAACTGATGTAACTCATAATACAAGTGTGTCAGTAGACATGGTCCCCATGCAAACCTGGTGTTCTCTATCACTAGTGTACCACCCCATCCCACAGCCAATCCTTGTGTCGCCCTATTTGGAGAACCCACTGATCACTCCTTCCAACACTGCTAGTAGTGCTAATCATGTCCATGTCATGGTATCCCAAGCCACGTGCCCAACCCTCATCTCCAACTCTGGATCTTGGCACACTCGTCTTAGTGCATCCCTATCTCCATCTCAATCATAGGGTACTAACTCCCCATTGATCAGTATCTGCAGTATCCTATATACATCCTCTAAGGTGATTGTCATCTCACCCATCGGCAAATGAATAGTACAAGTCTTTGAGTGCCATCTCTCATCTAGCGCAGTCAACAATCCCATATTTGCCTGAAACTTAGGCACATACAAAATATGTCCCAAGCCCATAGCCTACACCATTGCTCTCTCCTCGACTATTAGCTCTGCTCGCAAACTCTGAGTCGACGGGAATCTCTCTCATGACTCCAACATAGGTAGGTCCTCCTGTAGTCAAGCAAATCAACTGTGTCAATCATAGTGGCATTCCCTATTCATCAGAAAATGCTACTTATTATCCTAAGTGCTTATAGTATTCTATCCTAGTGACACTCCATGTTCATCACAAACTCTTACTTTTTATCCTAGTGGCACTCACTATTCATCACAAAGTGTTGTTGTTTATCCTAGTGGTACTCCTTGTTCATCACAAAGTACTACGTGTTTTGCACTCCCTGTTCATCACAACATGCTGCTCTTTTAAGTACTCCCTATTCATCACAAAGTACTATGTTTTGGCATTCCATGTTCATCACAAAGTGCCTTGATCTAGGCTATCCTAGGGCCTCTACTTGAGTGTATCCTCTTGAGTAGTTTCCTAATTGGCAAAGTATGTTCTGTCATAGAATTGTCAATCCTAGCCCTATCTACTATTCTAGTCTTCTCTAGAGGACCTGCTTGAGTGTATCCTCTTAGCAGCTTATCCAATCAACAGTGTATGTTCATCACAGAACTGTCGATTTGGCCTAGAAGACATAAATGCACATTTATGACATAAACGCGCTTACATATTGCACAGATGTGCCTAGCATACATAGACGTACCTCTGCTCTACACAGATGTGCCCATATAGCATAAACATGCCTACACAACACAGATGTGCTTGCATTTGACACAGATGCCTTTACATTCATAGACGCACCTAGCACAAACACAGACACACCTATCCAACCCAGACGCGCCTGGCACCAGTACAAACATGCCTTAGCATTTTTCACCCGTGCTTGACATATCTAAAATACATTAAATGCACTACCTAACATGCATTTATGACAGCATTTATTATGACAAAGTATAAGGAGGTTTTGCGATACTCACCGGCTCTCCTGCATCTGCTGGCCTCTGAAATCGGCGAATGCGATCAAATCTGTGAACCAATGCCATCACTGCTGACTGCTACTACTATATTCTCTCTTTGCATCTCTTAGATGTGTGGATGACAATGAGGATTTTTTCCCCTCGTGGTCTATCTTATAGACTGTCCTAGTTCTAGCCCTTGCCCTAGCCCTCATTTCCTGAGTTAGTCTTCTTTATCCCGACTTTGTCACTTTATCCTATTTGGTCAATACTTTCTACCCTTTCTTTCTTATCGAGAGATTGTCTGCGATCTTTCCAGACATTTTCATCCAATCTCTCGAGGGGGCATATCATTCCCATCTTGGGGCAACTTTGTATCAGTTCATATTATCTTCTTTGAAACAACGCGACAAGCTACATTGTCTCAAAGAGGGGCAAAATGTAGACACCTAAAATTGTCCTGTCTAATTAAATAAATATTTTATTTATTTAATTATTTTAGCCTAATTCTTCTATTAATTAAATAAATCTTTATTTATTTAATTAATTCATTTGTCCTCTTCTAGCCTTATTTCTCATTTAAATAAATTTATTTATTTATTTAAATTATCCTTTTCCTAAATTAAATAAATATCTTATTTATTTAATTGATCCCACTTCTTCTATTAATTAAATAAATATTTATTTATTTAATTAATTCATTGGCCTTTTCTACCCACGACACATGTCATTCATCTCTTAATTCCTACACTACCTACCCTCTCATTATTTTCTTATTTCCTCTACCTGTAAGGACCCACTTGTCCTAAGCCTACTTAAACCAAACTTAAACTCACTATTTTAATTAAAAATTAAATTAACCATTATTGCACATGCAAAAGCAATGATTATCAACATGCAAGTAATAGATAAGTAACTGAACAACCAAGCAACTCATAAATAACATGTAGAAATTAAATGTCCATGCGAAAAATAACAAACTAAAATTACACATGAGGACCGAATAGAATGCAAACCGTAATTAGTTACAATGTCGAGTTACGTGTGCGCATGTATAGCGTAAATCGTATGTATGAAATTATTACGAATTAAATTAACATTCAAAAACTCATAATTAAATAATCTACCAGATAATTAAATATGACCATGCATGCATGCGTAAATGAAAACTAATCTAAGAAAGTAAATCATGCATGTTAGTGGGTTAGTATTTTAGTAGCCTTTTTTCTTCTTTTCTTTTGTTAGTTACATTGCATGGCGACTTTCTGTTGCTTTACATTAGGTTACCTTATAGGTCCTTTTTCATAACTTCTACATGCAACCATTCTAGTCTTTACAATGAAATAAAATATACACCTTTAATTATTACATAAAATTTTATCTGGAATCTCTGACTTTCTCTGTCTCTGGATGTGTCGCCTCTGTTTGACCTGGATAACCTCCTCTCGCAAACCGGATGACAGACATATGACCCAAGCGTTTTATCCACCCAACCAAATGAAGCATAATCTTCCTGGTGCTCTTGATAAGCTCTCGTCCCTCACAACAGAGTATCCTACCAAGTTGGTACCAACTGGCAGTAAAGGAATCCTGTGCAATCATGTAGAACTAACAACCCATCCTAGTTGAACTAACTACATGTGTTATGGCAGGGAGATAAATAAATAAATAAATATGATGGCCATCATTACCCTATTGGGGAGGTGAAGAAAATCACCCTTCCCTGGTTAACCCATAAACAAGCACTCTCGTTCCATAATCATCCCTCATAGACAGAAAAATAATTAACCCTCCGTGGATTAATGTCAAAATAATATTACTATATGTTTTCTTTATAAATTTTTATAAATTTTCCCTTTATAATATAATTTCCTCAAATCAAAATTAAATTTTAATATTTTCAATAATTCTAAATTAAGAATCTCTATTTAAGTTAATATAATCTTTAAAATAAATTCCTAATATATATATATTAAATATTTTATTGCTTTTATTCTTTTCTTAAAAATTCTTAAATCAATCTTGAAGTTAGAATTTACCACTATCAAGACTTTCCAAATACAGTCGTAATGTTTCAGTCGTTTCTTAAACATCCAGATCCCAATTTCTCTGAAATTTTCACAATAATTAGAAATATTTGAAACTCAAAAACCCAGTAAATTTCTTTAAAACCCAGTTTCTACTTTTTAAGATAAATCGAGAAGAAGGCGTTGACAACACAATTGACACATCAAACAAACTAGCATTAATTCCAGACAATATCCAATTACTCTCAGCAACAAAACAATACCAGTCAATCAATTTAATAGATAGAAGTCTTGTGTTAAAGAAGAGATTAAAAACCTACCTCTAACAAATTTATTCCCTGTACTTAAATTTTTAATGAGAAATTATGACAAAAGGGACAATTTTTAAAGGAAAAGATCAAGTTAAGACTCAAATAAAATATGTAAAATAAATGAACCTAGTTGTGAGAAAGAAGAATCCTAGACGTTTCCCAAATTTCAGACAATCTCTTCAATCTACCTTGTCGACTTCATAGCAATCACACGAATCAAGAAGCTCAAAAAGAATTGGAATGAATCAAATAAGAGATTTATCCCTATATTTATAAATATTAAATTCTCTAAAAATAAAATTTAACTGGTTGCATGATTAAGTTCTAAAAATAAAACCAAATTTTTAATTATAAAATGCATGATTAGAACTCACAAAATAATTCTTAAATTAAATCACAAATTTGTTAGCATGATTTTAAAGATTTAGTTTTAAAGAAAATAATCTACTAATTTAATTATTTAGTTTTCATCATGCCTTGCATGTCGTCTATATTTTTAGCAGATTTTTTCCCTAAATTTAGTATCTTACTATTTACTCATGCATTGTATCTTGCATGTCGAAAAATATAATTTATAATCTTGATTATACATATATATTTAAATTATTTTATTAATTAATATTTTAATAAATTCCTTGAATTAATCCTTTTTTTTTAAATTAGTCCTCTAATTATTTACAAGATTTTATCTCTTTAAATAGCTTTTATTTATTTTATAATTTATCTATCAAATAAATTATATTTTTTTAATTACTCACTTTTAAATTATTTATATTATAATTAATTTCTAGCTTGATTGTAATATTAAATACTTGTATATTTAATAATTTATCCTTATTATTATTTTATTATTTTATTTTTAAAAAAAATATTTTATCATTTTATATTAAACTCCCTAATTTAATTTACTAATTGCTTATCTAATTGGGTACTTTGCACAAGGTTCCAATACTTAGGTTGCTACTGGCGAGCTAGAAAAACCCCTCCTCGGTCATATGTCTACCTTCGACGATTACTCTAACTCAACAAAAGGTCGTCAGATCACGATAACAAAATGCATTATTCATATTATCAGGTTTAAAATCTAATTAAAGCATTAATATCATTAATAATCATAATTGAAAATAATAATTCATCATCATTAAATAACGATATTATAAAATAACTGACCATCATTAATGTCATTAAACCACAAAATACCATCTAACATCACTAAAAAGTTAATCAAATAATTATGTGTAAAATGTAAATAGTATAAGTATTTGACATAGTAAAGTAAATCTAACTAGGGTCTAAGTCGAGTCGTGACACTACCTACCCTCTAATCATAGCCGACCATTTATCTTTTACACCTCTTAATCTTATCCCTCCATTTCTTATGGTGTCTTCTGTATAAGGAGATGCTTCCTTCATCATCAAACCCTACCCAATGACTCTAGCATTCAAACTTTCATATGCGATCAAGCCTACTTGCAACCACATTTCCTTTCTTTGTTGAGCTCTTGTGCACACATAAAATTTGAGAGCAAATATATCAAGCAAGATCAATGGAGATAGGAAGAATGGAGATTCAAACCCTATTGGACATGTGATGGTATATTCTTTGTGATTTCATTTGATTTGCATTGTCTTAGGTAATCTTCATATGTTATGGTGGATCTTTGTTGTTGTTAGGCTAGGGTTTTGTGGTTGAATTAATTTAGTCTTTCAATATTGTTGTTTATCCACTTTCACAATAGACACACCTTTCTTGTGGGATCCCATTGCACTGTGACCATCACAACCCATCTTTTGCATTAGGTGAAGCCTTTGCCATAACTCTCTATAGGGATACTAATTTGTTGTCTATTTGTATTGGAAGGGTCTCGGTAGATTCATCCTGTCAAGTCTTTATTAATAGTTTCTTATTCTTATGATCTGCCTAGGATGAATCCATCAAGTGTACCAGTATGGTCCGCAATAGGGGTCTGTGGAGGGGAAAAATTGACACCGAGTGACTAGGACCCAATCCCACTTTTGCCAACACATTGGGAATACCAAAGAGCCTAGGGAGAGATCTCAATTTGGCTACTTCATGTGAGAAAGAGATATCCAACTATTATGTCTTAGGGTTTCTATTTCTCTTGTTGTATATTAAGAGAAGATGTGATAAATAGGGTGTGATTGATCAACTAGACTAGGAGATGAATAGTGAAGAATATATGACCTAAAATTACAGAAACTTTCAGAACTAAAACTGAGATACTAAAAGCAGAGAAGTAGGAGGAATTTGAATGTGTACCTGGCACCAAAAATTGAGTCAAATTTCCCTGGATAGGAGTGCCACGCTACTATCCTAATTCTACAAACAGGAAGCTACAACTGAGAGACTGCAATCTTGATGTTCTGAGCCCTCAACCTACCAAATTTCACCTAAAAGTGGGGGGAAAAGGGCCCCACTCCCCTATCCTCCATTGGACATTAGTTCCACGCCCCTGTCCCTGATGATTTTGGTATAGATCTGAGACCTCACGATAATCCTTTTTCCTTTTAGTAGTCTTGAAAGTCTTCTGGGTGCATGTACTTGCAACTAAAAAAGGGGGTTTGAGTGCCTATATAGGGCTTTGCCTTGGTCAAAACCCTTGTTTTGGTGATTTCCATCTCCACAAATAGTCGATATTGTATTGAAAATGTGTGTGTTAGAACCTTGTGTGTATGCAAGAGCCTAAATGTGAAAGATCAGAAACTAGAACCACCCTACACTTTGGATAGTAGAACCTAAATGCATGTAAATGTAAATGAGAATGCTCTAAATAAAATGTGCTAAATGATCTAAAGAATGAATGTAAATGTGAAAATGAGTGTAAAGAAGCTCATACAAAGACATGAAAATAACATGAAACCATACCAATCCCTAAGGGAGAGATATAAGCCACTTGATCTCCTATTATTCCTGAAAGTCTTCAAGACTCCTATTTGATGGTGAATGCTTGATGAATACTTGATAAATGTTGTTGAAGACTCCACATAAGCTTCTCTTTCAATAAATAGAAGGTTCCTTCAAAATTGCTCTAACTTGATTGATTCAACTCATGATCTTCCTTTTTAACTTGCCTTCAAATTAAGAAAGACAAGTTCTTATATATGGAACCCTAGACCTTAATTTTGACTTTAGGCCAACTTAGAGATTGAATATTCTACCATTTTTTTGGGGTTAAGCATTATAATATCATAGAAGTATGCTCCCAAAATTTCAGGAAAAATGTCGGGGACAGTGCATAACTTACACACGATTCAACCAACTTTTCACCAAATTTTCAGGGTCGTTAGATATGATGATATTAAAGTGAATCCCAAAGTTACGGCTGATTTCAAGATGTTTTTATATGAGAAATCAGGCCTTAAAGGTTGTAATAAGACATAATTAGAGTTTATGATTTAATGATTTATTGGAGGAATAAAATAAAAGGGGCACACTTAGGGTAAAGGGCCCAATTTTATGACATGGAGAGTGATGAAATATGACTTTAGATTTAATTAAATTAATTAATTAAATGCTTAAAGGGAAATTACAATGCAAGATGCAAACACACTAAGGCAGGTAATAAACTAAGCATAGAATTGTACCACCCTAGCAAGGGTGTATAATTTATGATGCTACATTTATCCCCCACTTTAGTGGTCATATGACACTACGTGCATATGCAAGCTAAAGTATAGAAAATTAAAAATTCATGAAAAAGGATATATCCACAAGTTGTCGGATGAAGCCCCCAATGGTATCTACAATACACAGTTGGGAACTACACCCTACAAAACCACATGTTAGATAAAATCACAAAATCACCTCAATCCTTACTAAGGATGTTGTCATTCTACACTCTTGTGAGAATAGTTGATGTTGTCATTTATGGCAACCATCTAGCAACCAACTGGCAACCCACCGGCAATAGGTTTCTACATCACATATATTATACACTGGCAGACACCAGCACCGGCACCGGCAGGCAATCCACTGGCGTTCATATTACATCGGCAACAAAGCATACCAGCACTCCAACTGACATGGGATGAACTTTGGTTTATTGTAATATAAATATCTTTTGTAAGCCGACATGGTATATTCTAAAAGACTCATATATGTATGAGATCATATAGGTCATTATTATTATGTAATGAATGGATAGGCGAATATTGTATAAGGTGATTTAGTGATAGCAAAGGTTTTTGGTTAAGGTATCTAACTGAGCTTAAACTGGTATTGAACCTCACATAGGAGATGCTATTTTGAGCAGTACATTGTATTGGATTTAATTATCCATTTTGTAGTCAATGTGACTCTTCATTGAGCGGTGATCTCTAGGCTGTTGGCCTCTCTGCATGTGCAGGCCCCTATTGTAAGTAGTATTTATTCATTGACCAGTGAGTAAATATTGTGGGTCACAAATCCCATTGAGGTTTTTCCCACATTGGGTTTCCTCATTAAAATATCTTGTGTTATGGTGTGTTTCTATGCAGTCTCTGTTATTTGTATTTACTGCATTAATTCTTATTTACTAGTACACTGTTTTGGGATGCAAAGTTATTAATAAGTTTAAATATTTTGTTAACCAGTTAGACACTGATTCACTCCCCCCCCCCTCTCAGTGTCTTTGGGATTGTCATTGAATCTAACAATTGGTATCAGAGCCTGGTCCTCTATTTGCAAAATCCTAATAGCTTGAGGAAGATTCTGACACCGGTATAGATGAATAACTTAAGAAAATAGTTGGAAGGAGCTCTTAAAGATTTTGATGTAGAAAAATTGAAGAATATCAAACTTGAAGATGATCTTAGGACTGCACAGGAATTCATTAAAGGACTTCAAGAGAACTTTGTTATAGCACAAAATAAAATAAAAGAACTTCATGAGAAAATGCATAATGATGATGATGAAAAGGAAACTCTTAGAGACATTACAAATAAGTTGAGACAAGAGAACAGTAATATGAAGAATGAAATGCAAGATATGACTATGGGGTTATGTAAGGATATTGAAGACAAAAAGAAGAATGAAGAAGACTTGGCTAGGAGACTTAATGATGTTGGAAATGAAAATCTGAGACTTTGTCATGAAAATGATATGCTTAAGATAGATTTGATTCACATGGAACATGATAAAGATGAGCTTGCAAGACAAGTTGGAATTCAACAAAATGAGTTGGCTCTTGCAATTGAACACAAAGACAAATTCAAGAAAAGTTTAGAACAACTTGATGACATGTTGAAAAGACAAAAACTTGATGGAGACACAAATGGACTTGGTTTTGAAATTGGAGAAAGTTTCAATACTGCAAATAATCAAGATCATAGTAAACTGGTAAGACAACCTACTGCTTATAAATTTAATGGAAAATGTTTTAATTGCAACAAGTATGGTCACAGAGAAAATCAGTGTAGATTCAGAAATAATCAGAATACAAACTCACCCACCGGTCAATGTTCCAAATACAACAAAGTTGGTCATAATTTAGAAAATTGCAGAATGAATGTGAAATTCTATGTTTGTGGAAGATTTGGGCATTTATCTAATCAATGCAGATCACAAACCGATCAAGGATATGGAAAGGCTATTCAGGTGAATAATGTAACTTGTTATGCATGCAACAAGATTGGACATATTGCTAAATTCTGTAGAAGCAAGAATACACTGACGAAAAATAAAGGATCTAGTTTGAAGGGCAAAGAAAAGGTAGATGAAGTAAAGCAAGAATTATCAAAACAATGGATTAAGAAGATTGATCAGAAAGTTGATGAAACTATCTCTACACTTGTAGAATAGAGTAATCCTCCATCGGCAGAAGATTCTTCATCTAACTGAGAAATAATCCTTAGGGGGTATTGCAACAAGTTGAAAATCATGCATTCTACCCTCGATTGATGATGAGAAGATACATTTCTTCTTTACTGGTAGGTGTGTTAAGTTTTCACTTAATCGGTGAGCATTTAATGCAGTTTTAAAGAACCTTTTTGGCTATAAAGCACCGGGAAACCCTCATTTTTACTCACCCAGCATTCAAATAAATCAGAGAGTGCGAAACTGAGCAAGGGAATTCTAAGGCGAAGTAGCGAAGTGATTTTCAGGCATTCTAATTTCAATTAAAAGCTATTTATCTTTGAAATGACTTCCTCATCTTCTATTCCAGAGTTTATTTCAAACCCTACCATTGTGGAAAACATCAAACGCCCTAGACCTGTATTTAAGATTATCCCCGAGATTGCAAAACAACATGATTCTATTGGAGATTTTTCAAAAATTCCTAAGGGTGTAGCATTTACAGAAGACCCTAGAATTTACATACATTGCAACATAGAAAACCTAGGGACTGAGGATTTGAAGAAAATGTTTAAAGAGGTCATTACTGATGAACACAGTGCAATTAAACCTAAACATAAGGTTGTGGAAAATTTAGGTTTTGTAGAATATGAATATTCCCAAATTTCCAAAGGAAGTTTTAAGACTTGTATTAAGCAGAGTCCATGGAGAGTTCATGTGGTTGGAGTCAGTTTGCAAAATAACCAAGGAAGCAATTAAGGTAGTTACTAGTTTACCTTCAACCGGTAGTAGGCCTGATAAGACTAAGAAAATACCTAACAGGGCATTTATGTATTTAACTGGAGAAACATTTGATAACAGGTCACTTAGAGTGAATGATGTTTAGGATATAAATGTGAGATATGTAAGTATGGTACTAGGATACAAATCTACTCATGCAAATAGACTGAATTTTGTTTCTAGTCTTTGTATTCACAATGCATATGAGATGCTAAACAACAATGCTAAGATTTATGTGTGTGAATGGCTTAAGGATGAATTAATTGATAACTTGAAGAAGATTAAGGGAGATAAGAAAGGTACTTTCCATTTTGGAAACCTACTAGTATGCCTAATGTTATACTTTACCACAAGGATTTTGGTTATGACATCCCAGTAGGAAGATAGATTTAGGAATCTTTCACTGGTATGGGCACTGACAGTGTTAAGAACATAACATACTACTTCAAAACATTCCAATCTAAGATGAGAGCAAGAGAGAGACTACCGCAGAGCATAGTTGACAAATATGACAAGGAAATTTGCTTTGTCATTAAGCAAGATGAAACTTGGATGGAAGCAACAAGTCCTAGAACTATTTGGGTTACGGAGATGGGTGATGAGGTAGACCTACATGTTCCGGAAACTTAAGATAAATCTCTACTTGATGCACCAAGGGAGCTATCTAAGAAATTCTTTGGTATTGCAAAAACTATTGAGAGTAATGTATCTATGCAAAAAAGGACTAAAAGAAGAGAAAAGTTTATCAGAGATGCCTCAAAGAAGGTGAAAGAAATCAAATAAAATGTCATGAACATCAGTAGTATATCAATAAGTGAGCTTGAAGGACTGCAACTTGAAGCACATGTTTCAATGGTTGTAACATCTTCGAATATTGACAGTGGGAAGGCTGTTGAGTTTAAGAGAGTGGAAAGGAAAAGGAAAACCTCACCGATAGCTTCTCCTACACCTAAGAAAACCAGGACACTAAGGAAGAGACAAAAACTAGTTAGGGAAATGAAGAAGAATCTTACTCCTAAGAAGAAATAGACATTGGTTACCCCCTCACTAGATGATTTACTAAATGAGATAACAGAGGAAGGTAATCTATCTAATGTAAATAAATTGTATAATTATTTTAATTATTCTGACAGAAACACCATTGAGGAAAGCATCGTTCTACACTTGGACATATACAAGAAAGTTTTGATAGAAGTGATTGATGAGCTAAAAAATGATTTATACATGAGATTGGAAGCTAAAAGGCTATATGTGATGGAATTGGCCAAGAGATTGAAAGTTAAAGCACTCTTGGTTGTTCATCTGGTAAACTCTAAAGAAGAAATAGATGAGATTATTTATGAAGCTAACTGGTCAGTATTTGTTAGTGGACACTGGCAAGTAAGCTTGATGGCTGGAAGAGTTAAGAAGATTACTGATGAGACTGGAGATAAATGGGACATATTCTTTATGGAAAAGGAAAAGCAAGAGGAAAGAAGCAGATCAAAAATGGAAAGGACATTCAAATTATATCAAAAAGACAAGGACAAGGGTAAAGGCAAAGTTGGTGGTATTCCAAACATAAAGATTATAGATAATCTTCCACCGCCACCTTTGGATACACCACCGATACACATAGAAGATCCATCGGTTATTAATACTAAAGGTATAACTCTTGATAATACTAATCTAGAGTCTGAGATACTATTTACATTGAATATAGATACTCAAGATATAAACATTATTGTGGACAAGGAAACTATAGAGGTTAAGACAGATAATGTTGATAATAGCAAGTTTTCAGAGAAACCAACAAAAACTGTTGACTCTAAGGAAACTGAGATACTAACTCAAACAGAGCAACCGACAGAGACTGAAAAACCTACAGAGGACAAAAGTACTAGCATAGGGCCACCAGAATCTAAGAAACTGGTAGTAGAACTTTCAGAGAAACAAACAGATGCAAAGGTTCATGTTGAGACTGAGAAACTGACAATTAGAGAGACACTGAAACAATCTGAGAAACCATTAAAGGTTGAAGTACAAACACAGACAGATCCACCGAAAGAAAATGTAAGAAAAATGGATACATCTTATGGAAATAAAGAGGATATAGTGAAGGTGATTGGTTAGACTTCTGTTGAGATGAAATCTATAGTTGAACCGAGTACATATACATGTGAATTTAGACCCACTAACATAAAAAAGTTACTTTTGGATTATATTAAGAGCATAACTAATTGCAATGCATTGGATTTTAAGGCAATTGATAACACTTTACCTATCTTGAAAATGATTGCACCTACATGTCAGATAGATCACATTAATGATTCTTTAGGTAAATTGGACACATTATCCAAATTCATTTCTGATAATGTTATAACTATAGACAAGGTGAATGAGGATATCATTAAGGAGAGAGTTGACAAAGAGAAAAACACATTCTTTGAGAACACCATAAAGAAATGTACCGATCACTTGGATAACTTTTACCAGCAATCAATTCTACAATTTTGGAGTATAAGTAGTTGTATAGAGAAGCATGTAAACCTAACTATTTGACTAAGGATATTGATGGGGAGATCAAGAAGACACGGAAAGAAATTGATGACATTGCGGACAACATGATAGGTTCATTTGGACTTATATCTATTTTTGAACATGAAATGGCAATCTTTGAGGAGAAATTGGACAAACTTGAGAAAGAGAAGGCAAGGATAAGGTGTAATGCCTGAGAACTAAAGGGTAAACTTGGTCCAAAGTTGGATTGTTTGATTACTCAGAGAGTTGAATTATCTAAGGCAACAGTATAAGGAGAGCAATCATCGGAGCAACAAATGCACTATCTCACCAGTATGATCTAGCAAACTGAGGCAACTTTAAATGACAACAACAAGTTTATGCAGAGTCTGAATCTAGTTTTGGCAGACATCTTTTAGATTGTAACCAATCGGTTACAGACCTTGAGGTAGCATTTTTTATTATTATTTATGACATCCTTTGTCATTGATGTCAAAGGGGGAGTAGTGGAGAGAAAAATGCATGTGCATGTAAAGAGGAGATCATTTTCTCAGGGGGAGCACATCTTTTTGGATATCAGTTTTGGATTTTTTTTCTCATGAGTGTTTCCATCAATGCCAAAGGGGGAGATTGATGGCATTCTACACTCTTATGAGAATAGTTGATGTTGTCATTGATGGCAACCATCTGGCAACCAACTGGAAACCCACTAGTAATAGGTTTCTACATCACATATATTATACATCGAAAAACACCGGCACTGACAGGTACTTCACTACCATTCATATTACATCGGCAACAAAGCATACTGGCACTCCAGCCAACATCGGATGAACTTTTGTTTATTGTAATATAATTATCTTTTGTAAGCCGACATGGTATATTGTAAAAGACTCATATATGTATGAGATCTTATAGGTCATTATTATTATGTAATGAATGGATAGGTGAATATTGCATAAGGTGATTTAGTGACAGCGAAGGTTTTTGGTTAAGGTATCTAACTGAGCTTAAACCGGTACCGAACCTGGCATAGGAGATGCAATTTTGAGTAGTACATTGTATTGGATTTAATTATCCATTTTGTAGTCAATGTAACTCTTCATTGAGGAGTGAGCTCTAGGTTGTTGGCCTCCCTGCATGTGTAGGCCCCTATTGTAAGTAGTATTTATTCATTGGCCAGTGAGTAAATATTATGGGTCACAAATCCCATCGAGGTTTTTCCCACACCGGGTTTCCTCATTAAAATATCTTGTGTTATGGTGTGTTTCTATGTTGTCTCTGTTATTTGTCTTTACTGCATTAATTCTTATTTACCGGTACACTGTTTTGGGATGGAAAGTTATTAATAAGTTTAAATATTCTGTTAACCGGTTAGACACTGATTCACCCCCCACCCCCCTCTTAGTGTCTTTGGGACTATCATTGAATCTAACAAAGGAAGGTGATGAAAATTAGAGGGTAGCTATAATCCCCCCTATTTCGACTTGCTAAATTAGTGAGTTGAAATAGGGTATCATGTTTACCACATCGAATTATGAAAGAATATTGATGACAAATGCTCACAAGAAGATTTGATACAAGATCAAAAACTAATGGAGAATCATTTGGCAAGAAAGAGGAATAAACCTCAATTCCAACACAACAAATAGTGTAGGGATTTGAGAGCTCTCTAACACAAGATGAAAGATTTAAATTAAAACAAATATAAAGAGAAGAAAAGGAAGAAGAGATAGAAATAATGAATGCAAACTTTGGTGATCCATGAGAATAATGATGAGAGAGAGAACACATGGACTACTCACCTCTAGAAGTTTTATCTAGGTGATCCATGTAATGGAGGAGAGTGAGAACGCCGCTAGTTCCACTCAACCTCTTGTGTGTGTGTGCAAGTGAGGTTCAAAACACCTAATAGGATTCTATGCCTGAGTATGTTGCTACCTATATAAGTCATATAATTTAAATGCCAAGTGATGAATGTCTAACATTGTAAACATCTCACTCTAAGGGTTTAGACCCTGGTTTCGAGAATGAACACCTTGTCTAAGACATGATAAATGATAAATGATATGTAAGAGATATAATCCAAAAACAAAATGCAACTCCATAAAGGAAATTGGAAAAGAATGGAGGATTGAAATGACATCAAAGAGAGATTATTTATAGCAACACTCTTCTAAAATAAGGCAAGAGATCCTCATCAGGGACAAGCACGTTCACAAAATAGGAAGGTTTATTATAAAAGATACTACTCAATGAGGAAAAGAAATCGATGAATGATCAAAGACTTCCAACACCAAGGAGGGGGACTCAATTAAGGATATGTACTTAAGATCCCCATTAGGAATGCTCGTTCCAATATCAGAGAAGGAATTCAAATATAAATACACATCTACAATCAATAAGAAATCCTTATAGAAGAAACTACTTCACAAAGGGGAAATTTTAATCTTAAAAGGGAGAGATGTTTGAAATCACTCTTTCCCCCCATATATAGGGAGAAGAGATGAGATAGAAATAGTCTATTATGTTTCTTCCAAAAGTATGGCTGCACGTGAAATTGTACCATCATGAATCACATTAATCCCCCAGTAAGTGAGCTACCAATGTCACATAATGATGAGCAACATAATAGCCATTAAGGTTATTTAAATATATGATAGATTGAATGAGGTATTTGAATATGACATGTTAAATGCTTACTATAAGTGAGATTAAAAACATATATAAGATGATGAATGTTAAAAATTCATTAGAAAGAGAGAAGGTTATAGGAGAATAATAGGCCACTAAGTCATACTTTTCTTGCACACAAGAAATATTAGGAGAGGAATAAGTGTAATTAATTAGATCCTTATTCCTAGAAGGGATTTTAGAATGAGTAGAAGATAAAATCTCAAAAGTGGGATTAGAAATCTCTTGAGGAGATTCATAAAGAGATTTGTTCATCACCAAGATTTCCTTAGAAGACAATTTAATTTAGGTGAGGTCATCATCACTACTAAATATAGAATTCACATTGAGATATGGTCTTTTAGATGCTTTGGTGGGCTTAGAAGGATTATATCCAAGTCCAAATGAATATTCATGTGTGTTATTTTCTATAGGAACTTTAATTCCTTATTCATTTGCACCACAATCATTGCCATTACAACCACTCTTAGCTACAATATGAAAAGTATGACAATAAAGGGATGCCAAATTAGAAGGAGATGGTTGTGCCTCATAGGTCTCAGCTCTATATGAATAAGAGGAAGTATTTGAAGAATTATTTGAATTAGAAGTAGCCACAAATTTGTTACTTAGTTGTTTAGACAAAGTGGGTTTCTCTTTAGGTTCCTCATTAGATTTCTCCTTCTCAGTCTTAGATTATTTCCAAGATACTCTATACTCTCCTATAAAAGTAGGGTTAAAGTCTAGAGATACCCAAGCATCATCTGAGAGCACTCCTTGGGGAGAAAATATATCTTTGGGAAGAGATTTCAATTGAGTGGAAGAATCGGGAGTACTAGAAGGAACAAGATCATTGAAGGAAATAGATTTATTTTAAGAAGTAGGAGGATTGGGAGAAGAATGGGAAGTAGTTGAACAAGAAAATCCATCTTTTAATGGAGCTTGAAGATTGGTATCGGCTAATAAGGTGTATGTCTTATTGTCATAAATGAACTTGATTTTCCTATGTAAATCTAAGGGGATAGCTTGCATGCTATGAATCCACAGTCTCCCTAATAGAGGGTTATATGTCAAATTACCAAGCATGACATGAATAGGTGTAGATAAAGTAATAGGACATACCTTAACAGGCAAGGTTATGATACCTAAAGATTGTTTAGCAACAATATCAACGCCTGAAATAGAAATAGAAGTAGGTTCGATGAGAGAACGATCCACATTAATCTTATCCAATAAGTCCACGCTACAAACATTAAGGCCAGATCCATTGTCCACAAGGGTTCGTCTTAAATAATTATTGTTGATAGTAACCACAATCATAAGAGGATCATATTGATGTTGGATTTCATGAAAAGGTAACTTGTCTTGTGTGAATGCAATTTGAGATTTGGGTTTGTTTGTAGGATCAATCAAAGAAGCCATGTTATTAGGTGTCACTACAGGTGGGATATCTAAGTTTTTCAAAGAATCTTGTAACATCCCATGATAAGCAGGTGAATTTTGAACCAAATCCCAAATAGAAATATTGGTAGGAGTAGCTTTAAGTTGTTCAATGAGATCATACTCCTTACTAAGAGTCTATGATATACGACGTACTTGTGGAAGAGTAGGTTGAGAGGGAGGAAGTGAAGTTGGGGTAACTAGAAGATGATTAGGTTGCCTATTGTTTCTTTTGTTGTAGGTATGAGAAAAAACATGATAACTCTCTTTAGTGATTTTATTAGCATACTCATAAGGGTTCTTAGTAGGATAACCTCTTTGCGCAGTAATAACAGGTTTCTTAGGAGTGTAAAAAGAATCATTAGCATAAAAACCTTGAACCACTAAGATAGGCTTACGTTGAGAACTTTGAGAAGGAAAAACATCTTGAACCATGAAGAGGGGCTTATTAGGTGTTTCATTCACATGTATCAAATTTGCTGAATATGGTTTAGGAATATTGAAGGTGTGCATATGAATTTTAGAAGAAGAATGGACAAGATTGTTGGAAGAATCATTGATGGTCTCTTCTTGCACTAAAATGTTATCATGGATAAGATCAATTTTAGGAGGTAGACTAGTAGTGGGCTTTAAATTTTTAGAAGGAAGAGTATTAGTAGGAAAGGTCATATCATCCTTTATCATTAAAGGATCGACATGGGGAATAGACTCTCTAAGAGAAGAATCAACATTACTCTCTAAATTTTCACCTTTGAGAGGGAGACCTTTGAAAGATATGTTAACAATCTCTTTTTGAACTAAGGTATCCTTATCAGTAGAACCTAGTTAGGGAGAAGGAGATGCCTTACCTTTAGAGGAAACATGATTGAGATTCATGGAAGGTGAGATTATATCAAGAGAGTTATCAATTATGATTTCATCCTCTTTGGATAGGGTTCTCTCATGGGGTAGAGAATAATCAATACCTTCTTCTAATTGTTCATCCCAAATAGTGAGGGCATTCAAAAAAGTATTAGAAATATCTTGCACAAAGATGTCCTTATTGTTATTGCCAATTTTGGGAGAAGGGATAACATTGTTCATTAATTATTCATCCATAGGAGGGAGAGAATTACTAAATGTTTAGGGGAGAGAGAATTAAGGAAATTTATTATGGTTTCATCTTCTTTTTCTAAGGCATCTTTATGGGTAAGACAAGCTTCAGAGAAATGGAGAAGCATTTCTCATTAATGCATCATCTTTGATGCAGAGAGAGATCAATTCTGGAACTCTCCCTAAGGATTAAATCAACTCAAGGAGACACATCAAAGGATCCTCTACATGCTAGGTGATTCAAAACCAAACTCAACTCAACACACCCAACCAAGGATAACATCAAAATGGTTTGTTCCAACACCTCTATTGGTCTTAACACATCCCAAACACCATAAGACAAGGTTCTACACACCCCCAAACTCAGACTCAAACTCATAAACCAAACTTGCTCTTCTAGGCTCTATTCCTTGTAGCCTCCAAATCGGGTATTTTCAACTTTTCTCCAAATCATCCCAAAACACTTGACAAAAAAATTACATATTTAGACACCCATTTGGATGTTACACAACATATCAGAAAAACAATATAGGTTGTTTTGGACGGACCCTTTGCTGTCCTCAAATGTGCCCCTTTTTAGCCTTAAAAAACCACCCACTTTACAAAGGAAGTACCAACAAAACTTAACACCAGATTAAAAACTTTAGTAAAGTCTCTTATTATGTTCCCAATCCAAGTATTTTTCAGGTCTTAGGTCTTGGTTGCACTCCTAGATACCCAAACACCAAAAAACCTCACTAAATCACCCTTTTCCCTAGGGCTTTCTAGAAATATCACTTCCAATCACTTCCAAGGCTCAACCAAAGTTCAAACACCTTCAAGATGGTGTGTATAGACACTTAAATGCATAAAATACCCCCCTTGTTCAATTAGATTCTCTGCTGCTACACTCTAGCCTTCATTTTCACTCATTTCCAGTCACTTTTCTTCAACTTTCATGCAACTTTCATGGTGTACACCTGCACTCTTCACTCCTTCCTATCAATCATGGGTTATTAATCTATTGTACATATTATTTGGCATCCATCCTATGAGAATCAGACCTGTACATTCATAGGATGGATCCTTACATGCTTGGAAATTCATAAATTAGTGAAAAAATCACTGTCTTTTCTGGGACAGTCAGCAATAAATAAAAATATGATACTTTCAAGACTTCAAAAATGCACTCAATACATCAAAGGAATAACCAATAAACCCCCAATGTACAGAAATGATGATCCCTTAGCCTTTCAATGCAAAGAAAGCATGAAAAAACAAGGATTTGACAGCAAATAAAGAGTTTTTTAATTAATTTTCTGAGACAGTCCGTACAAGTCCATACCAGCATCATCCAACCACACAAAAATTACTTTAGAGACTTTATAAGACCTTCCCCAACAAACTCCAACAAATCTCCAACTAATCCAAGTGATTAAAATGTCAAAACAACTCTAAAACTTATTTCCCACCAAAACTGGAACTAGTTGTTGAAATTCAAAATTTGAATTTTCAACTTTATTTCTAATACTTTTAATCAACTAAAACCTATCCCATTCAACTTATTTTGACATAATAAGATCATTAAATCACAATAAACTCCTATCCAACCTATCTAAACTCCATCATCCTATTACATTGCATTTTGGTCCTTAGGCCTTTATCAGGACCTTTAGGATTTTTACATAATTTATTGAATTCAACATTACAATAGGCCATTATAGGCTTCAAAACATTCCAATTGACCTTTAGTGATGTCATATCACTCTCCTTAGTCCTTGGTGTCCTCCTTTGTTCATTTTCCCTCTTGGATGCTCCGGCATCATACTCCCCACCAATAAGAAAATTCTTGTCCCAAGAATTGCTCCAATGATCAGTCTGATTTCTTTTTGCTATCATCCTTTGAGTAGGGATCAGATAGTCCCCAAATGTGACCTGCTTCCTTCCTTTCCAACCTGTACTCACATCACAAAATGGATTAGAAACAAAACATGCTTTGGTGTGTCCTTGTCTAGGACATGGCTTCTCATAACTAGTCTGTACATCTGCTCTTCTCTGATCCACTTGCTGTACCTGCAACTTCTCTTTCACATCCACATATCCCTGCTCAACAATAGGACATTTTACTAAACCAATTTGTACAAAAGACAAATCCCATAAATCATCATGAAGAGGACTATTCTTCCTCATAGTCTGCTGCAAATTAACATCTTCCTTCCAACCAGTATCTTCTTGTTTTTCAACCTGCCTTATCATTGGTAAATGCTCCCCAAAACATATTATAGGATGCTCTTTCAATACCCCCAAAGGTAAAGGATTCAACTTATATTTCTGACCATCTTTATGAACCAAATATGTGTTATCAAAACCATCATGTATTGTTCTTCTACTATGTTGCCAAGGTCTTCCTAATATCAAATGTGCACAAGTCATAGGAACCACATCACACAATACCTTATCTTGATACGGACCAATAGAAAAATTCACATAAGCCTTCAAACTAACCTCTACATGTTGTTGTTGGGTGACCCAAGTGGCCTTGTAGGGATTAGGATGGTCAAATGGTACAATTCCTAACTTGGTTATCATATCAAGAGACACAAGATTACTATGTGATCCTGAATCAATGATTACCTTTCATATCTTTCCTTTGCATAAACAAGTAGTTCTAAAGATTGTTACCTTTGGTTCTTGCTGAAGTTTCTCACCTTGCCTTACCATCAAGAAGTCACCTTCAAGAACTGGGTCTACTCTCTTTGATTCTTCTTTCTTCTCATCTTCTTGTACCATATACACTCTTCTATCTCTGCCTTGTTCTGATTCATTCCACTTAGGGCATCTGAATGATTGGTGCCCAATCTCATTGCAATGAAAACACTTACCTGTAAAGATTCCACTTCCTCTTCCTCCTCCAAATCTACCACCTCTAGGGTTGTATCCTCCTCTTGGTTCTAAAAAACTTTCTTTGCCTTTCTCATTGTTGCCTTGCCCTTGATCTCTATTACCTCTTCCTCTATTAGAAATGCCTCCTCTTCCACCATTACTTGATCTTTCTTGTTTTCTCTTCAACTTCTCCTCAGCCCTAATGGCCAACTGATAGCATTCACCCAAGGTTCTCGGTACTTATAGACCAATCTCATCTTGTAAGTTATATCTCAAGCCATTTATATACCTGGCTATTTTCTCCTCTTCTTCCTCATATCCTCCTCTAATACTAAGCTTGTGAAATTGCTCAGTATAAGCCATTACATCCATTTCTTTTTGCTTCAGATTTTGCCTCATCCTCTTCACATGAATGGTATAATCAGAAGGTAGGAACTGCTCCTTCATCAAACTTCTCATCCTTGACCATGTAGACACTTTTGTTAATCCTCTTACCATCCTATCATTTTGAAAACTAGTCCACCATGTCAATGCTGTACCTCTCAACTTTGTCTTTGCAAATTTCACTTTCTTCTCCTCTTCCATTTCTTCAAACTCAAAATAGTTATCCAAGGCATCAAGCCATCCCAACACCTCTTCACTATCCATCTTCCCCTGATAGATAGGCAAATCAATATGACTCTTACCTCCACTACCTTGTACTACCTTCAACAATCTAACCAACCTTCTTTCTTCAGGGTCATCTATGTCATTTGTTGGCTGCTCTTGGTCTGCTACCTCATTCACTTCTTCTTCATCATTGTTCCCTATGTTGCCTTGCTCCATTCTTCTTCTTCTATCCCTCTCAAGGTTTTCTATCCTTGCTTGCATATTCTCTCTTTCTCTTCTCCATTGTCTTTCTTCTCTTGCTTTAGCCTGCTCTCTTGCTGCATCTTGTTCCCTTCTTTCCCTTCTTTCCCTTTCTAGGATTTCCTTCAATTCTTCTAGTTCTCTTGCCAATTGATTCTTAGGTGCCATAACTAACCTTACCAAACCTTCACTAGATCTTTTACTGATGCTCTGATACCACTTGATGCAGAGAGAGATTAACTCTGGAACTCTCCCTAAGGATTAAATTAACTCAAGGAGACACATCAAAGGATCCTCTACATGCTAGGTGATTCAAAACCAAACTCAACTCAACACACCCAACCAAGGATAACATCAAAATGGTTTGTTCCAACACCTCTATTGGTCTTAACACATCCCAAACACCATAAGACAAGGTTCTACACACCCCCAAACTCAGACTCAAACTCATAAACCAAACTTGCTCTTCTAGGCTCTATTCCTTGTAGCCTCCAAATCGGGTATTTTCAACTTTTCTCCAAATCATCCCAAAACACTTGACAAAAAAATTACATATTTAGACACCCATTTGGATGTTACACAACATATCAGAAAAACAATATAGGTTGTTTTGGACGGACCCTTTGCTGTCCTCAAATGTGCCCCTTTTTAGCCTTAAAAAACCACCCACTTTACAAAGGAAGTACCAACAAAACTTAACACCAGATTAAAACCTTTAGTAAAGTCTCTTATTATGTTCCCAATCCAAGTATTTTTCAGGTCTTAGGTCTTGGTTGCACTCCTAGATACCCAAACACCAAAAAACCTCACTAAATCACCCTTTTCCCTAGGGCTTTCTAGAAATATCACTTCCAATCACTTCCAAGGCTCAACCAAAGTTCAAACACCTTCAAGATGGTGTGTATAGACACTTAAATGCATAAAATACCCCCCTTGTTCAATTAGATTCTCTGCTGCTACACTCTAGCCTTCATTTTCACTCATTTCCAGTCACTTTTCTTCAACTTTCATGCAACTTTCATGGTGTACACCTGCACTCTTCACTCCTTCCTATCAATCATGGGTTATTAATCTATTTTACATATTATTTGGCATCCATCCTATGAGAATCAGACCTGTACATTCATAGGATGGATCCTTACATGCTTGGAAATTCATAAATTAGTGAAAAAATCACTGTCTTTTCTGGGACAGTCAGCAATAAATAAAAATATGATACTTTCAAGACTTCAAAAATGCACTCAATACATCAAAGGAATAACCAATAAACCCCCAATGTACAGAAATGATGATCCCTTAGCCTTTCAATGCAAAGAAAGCATGAAAAAACAAGGATTTGACAGCAAATAAAGAGTTTTTTAATTAATTTTCTGAGACAGTCCGTACAAGTCCATACCAGCATCATCCAACCACACAAAAATTACTTTAGAGACTTTATAAGACCTTCCCCAACAAACTCCAACAAATCTCCAACTAATCCAAGTGATTAAAATGTCAAAACAACTCTAAAACTTATTTCCCACCAAAACTGGAACTAGTTGTTGAAATTCAAAATTTGAATTTTCAACTTTATTTCTAATACTTTTAATCAACTAAAACCTATCCCATTCAACTTATTTTGACATAATAAGATCATTAAATCACAATAAACTCCTATCCAACCTATCTAAACTCCATCATCCTATTACATTGCATTTTGGTCCTTAGGCCTTTATCAGGACCTTTAGGATTTTTACATAATTTATTGAATTCAACATTACAATAGGCCATTATAGGCTTCAAAACATTCCAATTGACCTTTAGTGATGTCATATCACTCTCCTTAGTCCTTGGTGTCCTCCTTTGTTCATTTTCCCTCTTGGATGCTCCGGCATCATACTCCCCACCAATAAGAAAATTCTTGTCCCAAGAATTGCTCCAATGATCAGTCTGATTTCTTTTTGCTATCATCCTTTGAGTAGGGATCAGATAGTCCCCAAATGTGACCTGCTTCCTTCCTTTCCAACCTGTACTCACATCACAAAATGGATTAGAAACAAAACATGCTTTGGTGTGTCCTTGTCTAGGACATGGCTTCTCATAACTAGTCTGTACATCTGCTCTTCTCTGATCCACTTGCTGTACCTGCAACTTCTCTTTCACATCCACATATCCCTGCTCAACAATAGGACATTTTACTAAACCAATTTGTACAAAAGACAAATCCCATAAATCATCATGAAGAGGACTATTCTTCCTCATAGTCTGCTGCAAATTAACATCTTCCTTCCAACCAGTATCTTCTTGTTTTTCAACCTGCCTTATCATTGGTAAATGCTCCCCAAAACATATTATAGGATGCTCTTTCAATACCCCCAAAGGTAAAGGATTCAACTTATATTTCTGACCATCTTTATGAACCAAATATGTGTTATCAAAACCATCATGTATTGTTCTTCTACTATGTTGCCAAGGTCTTCCTAATATCAAATGTGCACAAGTCATAGGAACCACATCACACAATACCTTATCTTGATACGGACCAATAGAAAAATTCACATAAGCCTTCAAACTAACCTCTACATGTTGTTGTTGGGTGACCCAAGTGGCCTTGTAGGGATTAGGATGGTCAAATGGTACAATTCCTAACTTGGTTATCATATCAAGAGACACAAGATTACTATGTGATCCTGAATCAATGATTACCTTTCATATCTTTCCTTTGCATAAACAAGTAGTTCTAAAGATTGTTACCTTTGGTTCTTGCTGAAGTTTCTCACCTTGCCTTACCATCAAGAAGTCACCTTCAAGAACTGGGTCTACTCTCTTTGATTCTTCTTTCTTCTCATCTTCTTGTACCATATACACTCTTCTATCTCTGCCTTGTTCTGATTCATTCCACTTAGGGCATCTGAATGATTGGTGCCCAATCTCATTGCAATGAAAACACTTACCTGTAAAGATTCCACTTCCTCTTCCTCCTCCAAATCTACCACCTCTAGGGTTGTATCCTCCTCTTGGTTCTAAAAAACTTTCTTTGCCTTTCTCATTGTTGCCTTGCCCTTGATCTCTATTACCTCTTCCTCTATTAGAAATGCCTCCTCTTCCACCATTACTTGATCTTTCTTGTTTTCTCTTCAACTTCTCCTCAGCCCTAATGGCCAACTGATAGCATTCACCCAAGGTTCTCGGTACTTATAGACCAATCTCATCTTGTAAGTTATATCTCAAGCCATTTATATACCTGGCTATTTTCTCCTCTTCTTCCTCATATCCTCCTCTAATACTAAGCTTGTGAAATTGCTCAGTATAAGCCATTACATCCATTTCTTTTTGCTTCAGATTTTGCCTCATCCTCTTCACATGAATGGTATAATCAGAAGGTAGGAACTGCTCCTTCATCAAACTTCTCATCCTTGACCATGTAGACACTTTTGTTAATCCTCTTACCATCCTATCATTTTGAAAACTAGTCCACCATGTCAATGCTATACCTCTCAACTTTGTCTTTGCAAATTTCACTTTCTTCTCCTCTTCCATTTCTTCAAACTCAAAATAGTTATCCAAGGCATCAAGCCATCCCAACACCTCTTCACTATCCATCTTCCCCTGATAGATAGGCAAATCAATATGACTCTTACCTCCACTACCTTGTACTACCTTCAACAATCTAACCAACCTTCTTTCTTCAGGGTCATCTATGTCATTTGTTGGCTGCTCTTGGTCTGCTACCTCATTCACTTCTTCTTCATCATTGTTCCCTATGTTGCCTTGCTCCATTCTTCTTCTTCTATCCCTCTCAAGGTTTTCTATCCTTGCTTGCATATTCTCTCTTTCTCTTCTCCATTGTCTTTCTTCTCTTGCTTTAGCCTGCTCTCTTGCTGCATCTTGTTCCCTTCTTTCCCTTCTTTCCCTTTCTAGGATTTCCTTCAATTCTTCTAGTTCTCTTGCCAATTGATTCTTAGGTGCCATAACTAACCTTACCAAACCTTCACTAGATCTTTTACTGATGCTCTGATACCACTTGATGCAGAGAGAGATTAACTCTGGAACTCTCCCTAAGGATTAAATTAACTCAAGGAGACACATCAAAGGATCCTCTACATGCTAGGTGATTCAAAACCAAACTCAACTCAACACACCCAACCAAGGATAACATCAAAATGGTTTGTTCCAACACCTCTATTGGTCTTAACACATCCCAAACACCATAAGACAAGGTTCTACACACCCCCAAACTCAGACTCAAACTCATAAACCAAACTTGCTCTTCTAGGCTCTATTCCTTGTAGCCTCCAAATCGGGTATTTTCAACTTTTCTCCAAATCATCCCAAAACACTTGACAAAAAAATTACATATTTAGACACCCATTTGGATGTTACACAACATATCAGAAAAACAATATAGGTTGTTTTGGACGGACCCTTTGCTGTCCTCAAATGTGCCCCTTTTTAGCCTTAAAAAACCACCCACTTTACAAAGGAAGTACCAACAAAACTTAACACCAGATTAAAACCTTTAGTAAAGTCTCTTATTATGTTCCCAATCCAAGTATTTTTCAGGTCTTAGGTCTTGGTTGCACTCCTAGATACCCAAACACCAAAAAACCTCACTAAATCACCCTTTTCCCTAGGGCTTTCTAGAAATATCACTTCCAATCACTTCCAAGGCTCAACCAAAGTTCAAACACCTTCAAGATGGTGTGTATAGACACTTAAATGCATAAAATACCCCCCTTGTTCAATTAGATTCTCTGCTGCTACACTCTAGCCTTCATTTTCACTCATTTCCAGTCACTTTTCTTCAACTTTCATGCAACTTTCATGGTGTACACCTGCACTCTTCACTCCTTCCTATCAATCATGGGTTATTAATCTATTTTACATATTATTTGGCATCCATCCTATGAGAATCAGACCTGTACATTCATAGGATGGATCCTTACATGCTTGGAAATTCATAAATTAGTGAAAAAATCACTGTCTTTTCTGGGACAGTCAGCAATAAATAAAAATATGATACTTTCAAGACTTCAAAAATGCACTCAATACATCAAAGGAATAACCAATAAACCCCCAATGTACAGAAATGATGATCCCTTAGCCTTTCAATGCAAAGAAAGCATGAAAAAACAAGGATTTGACAGCAAATAAAGAGTTTTTTAATTAATTTTCTGAGACAGTCCGTACAAGTCCATACCAGCATCATCCAACCACACAAAAATTACTTTAGAGACTTTATAAGACCTTCCCCAACAAACTCCAACAAATCTCCAACTAATCCAAGTGATTAAAATGTCAAAACAACTCTAAAACTTATTTCCCACCAAAACTGGAACTAGTTGTTGAAATTCAAAATTTGAATTTTCAACTTTATTTCTAATACTTTTAATCAACTAAAACCTATCCCATTCAACTTATTTTGACATAATAAGATCATTAAATCACAATAAACTCCTATCCAACCTATCTAAACTCCATCATCCTATTACATTGCATTTTGGTCCTTAGGCCTTTATCAGGACCTTTAGGATTTTTACATAATTTATTGAATTCAACATTACAATAGGCCATTATAGGCTTCAAAACATTCCAATTGACCTTTAGTGATGTCATATCACTCTCCTTAGTCCTTGGTGTCCTCCTTTGTTCATTTTCCCTCTTGGATGCTCCGGCATCATACTCCCCACCAATAAGAAAATTCTTGTCCCAAGAATTGCTCCAATGATCAGTCTGATTTCTTTTTGCTATCATCCTTTGAGTAGGGATCAGATAGTCCCCAAATGTGACCTGCTTCCTTCCTTTCCAACCTGTACTCACATCACAAAATGGATTAGAAACAAAACATGCTTTGGTGTGTCCTTGTCTAGGACATGGCTTCTCATAACTAGTCTGTACATCTGCTCTTCTCTGATCCACTTGCTGTACCTGCAACTTCTCTTTCACATCCACATATCCCTGCTCAACAATAGGACATTTTACTAAACCAATTTGTACAAAAGACAAATCCCATAAATCATCATGAAGAGGACTATTCTTCCTCATAGTCTGCTGCAAATTAACATCTTCCTTCCAACCAGTATCTTCTTGTTTTTCAACCTGCCTTATCATTGGTAAATGCTCCCCAAAACATATTATAGGATGCTCTTTCAATACCCCCAAAGGTAAAGGATTCAACTTATATTTCTGACCATCTTTATGAACCAAATATGTGTTATCAAAACCATCATGTATTGTTCTTCTACTATGTTGCCAAGGTCTTCCTAATATCAAATGTGCACAAGTCATAGGAACCACATCACACAATACCTTATCTTGATACGGACCAATAGAAAAATTCACATAAGCCTTCAAACTAACCTCTACATGTTGTTGTTGGGTGACCCAAGTGGCCTTGTAGGGATTAGGATGGTCAAATGGTACAATTCCTAACTTGGTTATCATATCAAGAGACACAAGATTACTATGTGATCCTGAATCAATGATTACCTTTCATATCTTTCCTTTGCATAAACAAGTAGTTCTAAAGATTGTTACCTTTGGTTCTTGCTGAAGTTTCTCACCTTGCCTTACCATCAAGAAGTCACCTTCAAGAACTGGGTCTACTCTCTTTGATTCTTCTTTCTTCTCATCTTCTTGTACCATATACACTCTTCTATCTCTGCCTTGTTCTGATTCATTCCACTTAGGGCATCTGAATGATTGGTGCCCAATCTCATTGCAATGAAAACACTTACCTGTAAAGATTCCACTTCCTCTTCCTCCTCCAAATCTACCACCTCTAGGGTTGTATCCTCCTCTTGGTTCTAAAAAACTTTCTTTGCCTTTCTCATTGTTGCCTTGCCCTTGATCTCTATTACCTCTTCCTCTATTAGAAATGCCTCCTCTTCCACCATTACTTGATCTTTCTTGTTTTCTCTTCAACTTCTCCTCAGCCCTAATGGCCAACTGATAGCATTCACCCAAGGTTCTCGGTACTTATAGACCAATCTCATCTTGTAAGTTATATCTCAAGCCATTTATATACCTGGCTATTTTCTCCTCTTCTTCCTCATATCCTCCTCTAATACTAAGCTTGTGAAATTGCTCAGTATAAGCCATTACATCCATTTCTTTTTGCTTCAGATTTTGCCTCATCCTCTTCACATGAATGGTATAATCAGAAGGTAGGAACTGCTCCTTCATCAAACTTCTCATCCTTGACCATGTAGACACTTTTGTTAATCCTCTTACCATCCTATCATTTTGAAAACTAGTCCACCATGTCAATGCTATACCTCTCAACTTTGTCTTTGCAAATTTCACTTTCTTCTCCTCTTCCATTTCTTCAAACTCAAAATAGTTATCCAAGGCATCAAGCCATCCCAACACCTCTTCACTATCCATCTTCCCCTGATAGATAGGCAAATCAATATGACTCTTACCTCCACTACCTTGTACTACCTTCAACAATCTAACCAACCTTCTTTCTTCAGGGTCATCTATGTCATTTGTTGGCTGCTCTTGGTCTGCTACCTCATTCACTTCTTCTTCATCATTGTTCCCTATGTTGCCTTGCTCCATTCTTCTTCTTCTATCCCTCTCAAGGTTTTCTATCCTTGCTTGCATATTCTCTCTTTCTCTTCTCCATTGTCTTTCTTCTCTTGCTTTAGCCTGCTCTCTTGCTGCATCTTGTTCCCTTCTTTCCCTTCTTTCCCTTTCTAGGATTTCCTTCAATTCTTCTAGTTCTCTTGCCAATTGATTCTTAGGTGCCATAACTAACCTTACCAAACCTTCACTAGATCTTTTACTGATGCTCTGATACCACTTGATGCAGAGAGAGATTAACTCTGGAACTCTCCCTAAGGATTAAATTAACTCAAGGAGACACATCAAAGGATCCTCTACATGCTAGGTGATTCAAAACCAAACTCAACTCAACACACCCAACCAAGGATAACATCAAAATGGTTTGTTCCAACACCTCTATTGGTCTTAACACATCCCAAACACCATAAGACAAGGTTCTACACACCCCCAAACTCAGACTCAAACTCATAAACCAAACTTGCTCTTCTAGGCTCTATTCCTTGTAGCCTCCAAATCGGGTATTTTCAACTTTTCTCCAAATCATCCCAAAACACTTGACAAAAAAATTACATATTTAGACACCCATTTGGATGTTACACAACATATCAGAAAAACAATATAGGTTGTTTTGGACGGACCCTTTGCTGTCCTCAAATGTGCCCCTTTTTAGCCTTAAAAAACCACCCACTTTACAAAGGAAGTACCAACAAAACTTAACACCAGATTAAAACCTTTAGTAAAGTCTCTTATTATGTTCCCAATCCAAGTATTTTTCAGGTCTTAGGTCTTGGTTGCACTCCTAGATACCCAAACACCAAAAAACCTCACTAAATCACCCTTTTCCCTAGGGCTTTCTAGAAATATCACTTCCAATCACTTCCAAGGCTCAACCAAAGTTCAAACACCTTCAAGATGGTGTGTATAGACACTTAAATGCATAAAATACCCCCCTTGTTCAATTAGATTCTCTGCTGCTACACTCTAGCCTTCATTTTCACTCATTTCCAGTCACTTTTCTTCAACTTTCATGCAACTTTCATGGTGTACACCTGCACTCTTCACTCCTTCCTATCAATCATGGGTTATTAATCTATTGTACATATTATTTGGCATCCATCCTATGAGAATCAGACCTGTACATTCATAGGATGGATCCTTACATGCTTGGAAATTCATAAATTAGTGAAAAAATCACTGTCTTTTCTGGGACAGTCAGCAATAAATAAAAATATGATACTTTCAAGACTTCAAAAATTCACTCAATACATCAAAGGAATAACCAATAAACCCCCAATGTACAGAAATGATGATCCCTTAGCCTTTCAATGCAAAGAAAGCATGAAAAAACAAGGATTTGACAGCAAATAAAGAGTTTTTTAATTAATTTTCTGAGACAGTCCGTACAAGTCCATACCAGCATCATCCAACCACACAAAAATTACTTTAGAGACTTTATAAGACCTTCCCCAACCAACTCCAACCAATATCCAACTAATCCAAGTGATTAAAATGTCAAAACAACTCTAAAACTTATTTCCCACCAAAACTGGAACTAGTTGAAATTCAAAATTTGAATTTTCAACTTTATTTCTAATACTTTTAATCAACTAAAACCTATCCCATTCAACTTATTTTGACATAATAAGATCATTAAATCACAATAAACTCCTATCCAACCTATCTAGACTCCCTCATCCTATTACATTGCATTTTGGTCCTTAGGCCTTTATCAGGACCTTTAGGAATTTTACATAATTTATTGAATTCAACATTACAATAGGCCATTATAGGCTTCAAAACATTCCAATTGACCTTTAGTGATGTCATATCACTCTCCTTAGTCCTTGGTGTCCTCCTTTGTTCATTTGCCCTCCTGGATGCTCCGGCATCAATCTCTAGTGGGAATTTTGTTGAAATAAAAAGAGGAAATTCCATCACTAGGAAAAGTAGGGACAATACCATCTTCTTGAAAAAAATTATTCTCATATGGGGAGTATTCCTTAGGAGGGAGATGAACATATTTCTCCAAAGATGCATGCTTAGGAAGGAGATCTTTGAAAGAAGTGATCATAACCTCTTGTTGCACTAAGATGCCTCAATTGGTAAGACCAAATTTAGGAGAAGATAAGTCAATGTCCATCAATACCTTTTCACTTAGAGAGGCATCATGTAAAGAAGGTATAGTAACACTAATAAGGTGTTTATGATATCATCCTTTTCCTCTAAGATAACTAGATGGGAAGGGCACATTTTAGGAGAATTGTCAAGATCACTCTTCAAATATTCATCCTTAGAGCATGGGAGAGTTTTCAAGGGGTTGGTAGCAACTCTTTTAGGAACTAAAATTTTGTCATAGATAGGAGGAGGTTCTTTAAGAGATGGAAAAATTGAAGCAAGGGAAGCTAACCCATTATCACATTTATGAAATGAATGCATCATGACAACAATTTTCCTCTTTCAAATGATAACATATGCAAAATAGAAGGAAATGTTCAATTTTAACCAACACAAGCACTCTAAATGTTCATTTAGAAAATGAAATTTATGAGTGAAATGTCTTCCTAAATCAGATCTGAAACTAATGATCCAAATTAAGCTATCCACAAGTTCAATTTTGAATTGAAAAATTAGGGTTTTAACAAAATTGACTTCTAAATTTTTTAAATTTTTAAGGAATTGAAACTTGTAAATGTAAATTTGAATTTGAAATAGAAAAAACACTCAAATCTGAGAACATAAATTAGAATTAAAGAAGATTGGATTCATGTCGAGTTTGTTAGACACAATGCACCACTGAGAGGGGGGTGAATCAGTGGTTCTCAAACTTTTCTCTTTTGATGTCCTTTGTGAGCATACCGGTTAATAGATCTAACTCTATGCAGACTTACCGGTTAGTAGGGATACCTACATAAGAGCAATCACATGAGGGACATCACATAACACCAATATATACGAGGAAAACCCAAGATGGGAAAAAACTTGATGAGCAATGTTGTTGGAGACTATTGCTCCAATCTAGCCTCACAATGAAAACAATGTTACAAAGTTTAGGGCACCTACCCAAGGAGCACCAACCCCCTGACTTTATGGGCTACAACCCAAGGGAGCTACAGCCCCTACACTAAGCTACAACTCAATGTTCTTAAAGTAAACTTCAAATACAAAAGTAGTTATCTTGTTACAAGTAAATCCTACAACCATTTCATATACTTTTCTCTGTTGATGAGATACCTTCTCTGCAACACCAACTCACTTCTCTTTCTTCTCACACTTGTTGCTTCTCTGCTAGTAAGCACTACCAGAACACTTCTTCTACTCTTATTCTCTCTAGTATCTCCTCCTCATTGCTTTACACTTTACCAGTGCTAAACTCTATTCGCTCACTATCTGCCTTCTCTTCGACACTCTTCACTTTTTCTCTGCAGGTATAACCACTATCGGTTCTTCTCTCCACTCTCCCTCTTATCTCAGATACTCTCTAAGAACTTGGCTGATTTTCTCTCAGATGCAGAAGTCACACTTAGTCACTTTGCAATAGCATAATATATTTCTTCTCTTCAGTAGCAGCACTTGACAATGTCTTTTTGCCTTTATATTTATAGACTGGTTTTCCCATCGAAAGCCCATTCAAATTCTAGGCGGTTAGGGTTTCTTCACCATCCTCAAGGAAAACCAAATCCAATTAGATCTTGTCCGATCTGATCTTCCAAACTGCCAGCCTACACAACTCCGCCATTTATGCACCTCCTAGATCATCCCTTCCATCTCTGGCGATCTTCTTTTTACCTTATCAGTTGGTCTCTTGGTAAAACACCAAGATTTGGTTCTATTGTTTCCTTCATCTGCCTCGATCTCCTCAATCACTCTTAGCTATCTTGTAGTTGTCCTCTAGACCTCAAGCCATAAACACTTGCAAAATATCTACAACATGTCCCATGATTTGTGGGACCTTCCATTAATGTCGACCAACCCTGCAACTACCATAGTGGTGTACATTTCATCTTTATCCAAATGCAGGTTCACCACCTTGACTCCAAGTGGCATCCATGTATACCATATGCCAGCTTGGCTTTACATGTCAGTCCAGATAGGATCACCAACCTAACACTGCTACTGGTTTCTCTTCTCTGTCGGTATACAAACCCTGCCGGTATCTCACACTCTACCGGTTAACTCTTCATGTCTGCTCTCTATTTAACTATCGGTGGAATACCTTGACTGGTCATTAGACATGTCTTTCTTGAGAACTCTCATTCCCACAAGGTCAGAAGACATCTGCACCTTGTACATATTACCAGTGGACTTACATATTGGTAAACCTTCTTGATGACACTTTGTCATCAACCTTCACCAGACACCATCTTCAGTCAGGCCACTCCCTCTGCTTGCATCTGCTTAGCCTTGCATTTTCCTTGATCAGCTAGGACCATATCACAACCGGTTTGTCAAGATGAGAAACACATCATTCCTTTACCTCTTCTCTCTTGTCTCAAAGAATCAAGATGTACACCATGCATACTTGGAGATAAGTTCCACTTATAGGTGGAGTGGCATCTTGCCTTCTGCATCCTGCAGTGTTCTCATTTGACTTCCCTATTTGTGCAGTATTTCTTCAAATAGGCACATGTGATCTAGTGTGGGCACATTCACTATCAGTCATCTCTTCATATGGTGACTGCATCTTCATCAAGTGGGAGTCATGTTGTTTTGCAACCTCACAGCATATCGGTGACCTATTCATTCTTCTCCTCTAGTGTTGATGTGATTCAGATAAAATTCTTCCTCTTCATCATAAACATTCACTCAAACACCTTGCCCATCCTGCTTGTACAGCGATCCTGACCTTTGTAGGCTAACAACCACTCACTTGGTTGATTTGACTCCCCATGTCAATGCATCACTTACCAGTTGACATCCTTTCCTTATTAGTTATATAGTGTACTGGTACCACTCACTTTCCCAACTCATCCTTACAATTTAGGCACTAACTCATGTATTGGTGACTCTTAAGGTCATCTTCCTTACCTTACCGGTGTTCTACAACACTAGGTGATATCCAAGATATCTCAACCTCTACTCCTCCTTGATAGTTTTTCTCATACATCTCTCATGTCAGTAGTCATCCCATACTAGTTGACATCAATGATAACACAATGCCAATAGGGTTCACCAAAATGTGGAGGGGAAAAGGCGAGACCAGGTGACTAGGACCTAATCCCACTTTTGCCAACACATTGGGAATACGAAAGAGCCTAGAGAAATAGCTCACTTTGGCTAATTCTTGTGAGAAAGAGATAGCCAAGTATTATCTCTTAGGGTTTCTATTCCTCTTGTTGTATATGAAGAGAAGATGTGAAAAAGTAGGGTGTGATTGATCAACTAGACTAGGAGATGAATAGTGAAGCATATATGAATAGAAATTGTAGAAACTTGCAAGATTGAAACTGAGATACTAAAAGTAGATAAGGGGGAGGAATTTGAATGTGTACTTGGCACAAAAAAATGAGTTAAATTTCCTAGGACCGAGGTGCCATGCCCCTGTGCTAATTCTGCAAATAGGAAGCTGCAACTGAGAGACTAAAATCTTGATGTTTTGAGCCCTCAACCTACCAAAATTCACCTAAAAGTGGGGGGATAAGAGCACCACGCCCCTTTCCTAGGGTGGAAAAGGGTGCCATGCCCCTATCCCTAATGATTTTGTGATGAATATAAGGCCTTCAGATAGTCCTTGTGCCTTTTAGTAGTCTTGAAAGTCTTTCGGGTACCTGTACCTGCAACTGTAAAAGGGGGTTTGGATGGCTATAGGCTTTTCCTTGGTCAACACCCTTTTTTTGGTGATTTCCACATCCACAAATAGTCGATAATGTATTAAAAATATGTGTACTAGAACCTTGTGTGTATGAAAGATCCTAAATGAGAAAGATAAGAAACTAGAGCTACCCTATGCTTCGAAGAGTAAACCCTAAATGCATGTAAATGTAAATGTAAATGAGAATGCTCTAAATGATCTAAAGAATGAATGTAAATGTGAAAATTAGTGTAAAGAATCTCCAAAGACACGAAAATAACATGAAACCATACCAATCCCCAAGGGAGAGATATAAACCACTTGATCTCCTATTATTCCTCAATGTCTTCAAAGTTGCTAATTGATCATGAATGCTTGATGAACAATTGATGAATGTTGTTGAAGACTCCACATAAGCTTCTTTTTCACTACATAGAAGTCTCCTCCAAAATTGCTCCAACTTGATTGATTCAACTCATGATCTTCCTTTTTTACTTGCCTTCAAATGAAAAAAGAGAAGGTCTTACATATGGAACCCTAGACCTTAATTTCAACTTTAGGCCGACTTAGATTGAATATTATGACAATTTCTTTGGGTTAAGCCTTATAATATCATAGAACTATGTTCCCAAAATATTGGGGATCGTGCATAACTTACTCACAGTCTGGCCAACTTTTGACCAAATTTTCAAGGTAGGTAGATATGATGATATTATAGTGAATCCCAAAGTTACAGCTGATTTGAAGATGTTTTGATGTGTGAAATCAGGCCTTAAATGTCGAAATAAGACATAATTAGGGTTTATGATTTAATGATTTATTGGAGGAATAAAATAAAAAGGGGCACACTTAGGGTAAAGGGCCCAATTTTATGATGTGGGAAGTGATGAAATATGGCTTTATATTTAATTTAATTAATTAATTAAATTGTTAAAGGGAAATTATAATGCAAGATGCAAACACACTAAGGCGGGTGCTAAACTAAGCACATAATTCTACCACCCTAGCAAGGGTGTACAATTTATGACACTACAGGGTCTTGACTAACTTTTGTGGTTTTCCATGAGTCCTAGGTGAGAGAGGTAGTTTGCCAATCCAAAAAAATTGGCTAATGTTATATTCTATTGGGCCTTCATCCTTACTTTCATTTTCAACCTCTCCTATTTGGGTGTAGGGATCAGTGTACTAGTGAGATTTGTTGGGTGGATGTAGGATGATGAGGTAGTGGCTTCTTTGTTGCTAGGTACTATGATATCAGGTTGATGCTTTATATTATTACAAAAGGCGAATGGGTTGGCATTGTGGACACTTAAAATTGTCATGTCTAATTAAATAAATATTTTTATTTAATTAATTATTTAAGCCTAATTCTTCTATTAATTAAATAAATCTTTATTTATTTAATTAATTCATTTATCCTCTTCTAGCCTTATTTCTAATTTAAATAAATGCATTTATTTATTTAAATTATCCTTTTCATAAAATTAAATAAATACTCTTATTTATTTAATTGATCCCACTTCCTTTATTATTTAAATAAATCTTTATTTATTTAATTAATTCATTAACCTTTTGTAACCATGACGCGTGTCATTCATCTCTTAATTCCTACACTACCTACCCTCTCATTATTTTCTTATTTCCTCTACCTACCCTCTAATCCTAGCTGACTATTTATCTTTTACACCTCTCAATCTTATCCCTCCATTTCTTATAGTGTCTTTGATATAAGGAGATGCTTCCTTCATTATCAACCCTAATTAGCTAATCATTCTAATCGATCTTTGAAACCAACTACACTTTCAAACTTTTATATGCGATCAAGCCTACTTGCAACCACATTTCCGTTCTTTGTTGAGCTCTTGTGCACACATAAAATTTGAGAGCAAATATATCAAGCAAGATCAATGGAGATAGGAAGAATGGAGATCCAAACCCTATTGGACATGTGATGGTATAATATTTGTGATTTCATTTGATTTACATGGTCTTAGGTAATCTTCATATGTTATGTTGGATCTTTGTTGATTGTTAGGCTAAGGTTTTGTGGTTGAATTCATTTAGTCTTTTAATATTGTTGTTTCCACTTTTCACCATAAACAATTTGGCACGGCCGGTGGGATAGACAATATTTCTTACAAGTGATGGCACAAAGTGGAGCCAAGATGCCTCATGATTTTGACATGTCTCAAATAATGGAACATTGACCTATGCAAGAAACTCAACTCAACATGGATTAAAGGAGACCTAATAGTGGAGGCAATAGAGGACCACATATGGTGCTTGAATCACCATCATCTTTGTTTCAAAAACCTGAGGTACCGCATACACATGGTCAAGCATATGATGATCACCTTCACAAACCATTATGGAAGTCTTATGTAGAATGATATACTCAATCACATGCCAATGCTAAGTACCAACCACCAAAGCAGTTGGATATCCAAAGGCATGATCAAAATTTGGACACAAAGAAACCCCGCATCAAATTTGAGGGCAACACATTAGAACAAACTCATGGCATGCCTGTAGAGTATGGTATAAATGGACAAAACAGATATTCCATTCCTCATCATGGCTCTATACCAAGTTTTCCTTATACGTAGCATCACTATAGACCCCCTCCATATGAACATGTGTATGATCAATAACATCCATATATGCAACATGCTCCTCCTCCACCCAGTGGTTTAGGCATGGGGTATGGTCTGAGAAGTCGGTCTCCACCTAAGAAAAATTTGGAGCAAAAAATTAAGGACTTACAAAAGAAAATGGAGGACATAAATACACTGAAGCCAACTTACACAATGAGAGACATATGTCCCTATCCATTTGATAAAAGCATTCCAATGCCTCCATTTCCTACACACTTTGTGACACCTAAGTTTGATAAGTACAGAAGAAAAGGAGACCCTAAGGCACATATAAGACAATTTTTCACAACTTGTATTGAGGTAGCAGCAGAAGAGACATATTTGATGAGATTATTCCCACAAAGCTTAGGTGATCAAGCTATGGAATGGTTCTCTCAACTCCCACTTGGAATTAAGTCATGGGGTGACTTAGCAAAAGCATTTATCCAATATTTCTCATACAACATAGAGACAGACATATCAGCCACTACTTTGTGCAACACCAAGCAAAAGGATGGAGAGTCTTTTTCATCATTTTTACAAAGATGGAGGAATTTATCCAGCAGATGCTCTTGTGAAATTCCACAAAAGAAAATGGTAGAAATGTTCACCCAAAATGTTAACAAAGACATTGGTTATGACCTAATAAAATCTTGTTTGTCCACCTTCAAGGACGTCATTGAAAAAGGCTTAGCAATAGAGAAGGTCCTAATTGAACAAGGAGTCATTAAGATATTCAAAGAAGACAAAGAGGACTTTAAAGGAAAAGACAAGCCAATATTTTGGAATAAAAACAAGAACACAGTCAATGATGGTGTTGTCGATGCCAATACAGTATGACCCAAAATCATTTTTTCTAGATCAAGCTCTACAAACAATCAGGTGAATACTCAAACAACTTCAAAATCATGAAGGAAGTACACCCCATTGGGAGAACCACTTGAGTCAGCTTTCAAGAAGCTAGTGGCAAACAAAATAATAACATTTCTAGATTTGCCTCCATATGAGCCAAAGGTCAAACCAAATTGATGGAATGATGATGAATACTATGAGTATCACAAGAGCAAGGGACATAAAATAGGAAATTGTCATCGACTGAAGAACATCATACAAGATCTTATTGATAGAGGTGACATTGAGATTGAAGGACATTCATCCAATCAAGAACATGAGATGTTTAAGAAACCATTCCCTAAACATGACAAGGGAAAAGCCAAAGCCACAAATGAGTAGACCAACTATATACCAGAGCATCCTAGAACTATGATTCAACTATCAATCACATTTTGATGGACAATTATGTTTCTACCATTATCATCAAGAACAAAACACCTGGAATTTCTACCCAAAGACCCAAGGTTGTCCTAAAAGGCATTGGACCTTCTTCTAAACCTACCTCTAAATGTAATGTTACAACTCATCGAAGTAAATTCACTTTGCAAGGTGCTCTAGCTAAAAACACTACTTCCTCATCAACCAAACCTAAGTATGACCTTGTAGAACAGTTAGGGAAGACACTCATGCTCATCTCCATCCTTGAGGTCTTACACATATCCCTGACACATAAAGCCATTCTTGACAAAACTTTGAGAGACACTTCTATCCCCACTGATCTGAATGTGGACCAGTTTCAAGCCATGGTGTGATACCTTTCCATTCCACACTCTCTTACATTCACAGAAGCTGATGATGCCTCCATGAGCCAACCGCATAATTCACCTTTACACATTGAATCCTTCCTACACAAACATCAAATAAAATGAGCCCTGATAGATGGAGGAGCGGGTCTTAACATTTGTACATTGAACATTATTAAACAATTGGGATATTTTGAAAAGGATTATAAATTCTACACATACAATCACCATCAAGGCATATGATGATAAAGAACATTCATCCAAGGGCACAATCACCTTGCCTCTTAGAGTTGGGCCAGTTACAAAAGATGTGGTTTTTCAACTCCTTGATCTAGAGCTCACATACAGAATATTGCTAGGATGTCCATGGATTCATGAAATGAGAGTTGCTTCCTCAACATATCATTGATGTATCAAGTTTCCACACAATGGAGTTAAAGTGACCATCAAAGCTGACCCAAACCCATTCATATATTGCAATATCTTGTGACCTAGATCAGAAATAATAATTATAGCCAATCGAGAAGTTGTTCCATCTTCAATGTATGTTGATCCAGAATCATTAAAAGCTTCTACATCCACACAAGCAAAGATCAAATAAAAATTCAAGGTTAAAGACTTGGGATGTGGTGAATATATCTTTCATGTTGATCAACTCCCACTATCTCCTAAGGTATTCAATCAACATGAACAACCTACAAACAATTTGCAATGCCAAGGAATTGGGTATGAAGCACCTAGTGTTGTGGCTACTAAGTCTGAATGTAAATATCCTCTAGTGGTGCAAGAAACTCTTGATATGAATAGTCCTAAGAGTGGGCCTAGTGAAGAATATATTGAGCATATCACCAGCCCTCTTGAGAAATCACATATCTTTACCATTTCCTTTGCTCATTCTATTTCCACTCTGCTCTTAGAATTGGATCAACAAGAATTACAAAATCCCTTACTCATTGGGGATCAAAAATCAAGCTTTGAAAAGAAAAATCCAAAAGTCAAAACTAAAGAAAAGTCCTTTAGTCCAAATCCAAATCAAAAGCTATTGGACTCTGCAAAAATCAAAGTCAAGGATAAAAATCCTATGAAGAAAAAAGAAAAAGACTTTATCTCCCCTAATACCAAAATAACTGGGGGTAAAAGTTCTAAAATTTCAGGTCAAAAAGAACACTTGTTGATCCTAAGTCTCCATCATGCTATCCTACTTTCACTTCTTTTTGCAATCATAAGCCTTCATTCCTCATCCACTTGTTCCACACATATATCCCCTTTTGGTGATACATCATGGACCTTTAATGGAGCTTCCTCAAAGGACTTTGTTATCAGGGATGCCCAAACTTCTATAGGTGACGCGCATATGGGCTTGTGTAGTCCACACACTAGTAATTCTATCTCAGTTCCTTTATCAAGGAAGACAGTTGCTTGAGCTACATATCATTTAATCAAGGAATGTCTCTGTTACAATCATAATGTAAAGCCTCATACATTTGAGGTGGGTGACTTATTTCTCAAGGAAAACCCTAAAAATCAACAAGACAGAGAGAAGGGCAAATTCGAACCAAATTGGCTTGGTCCTTATATCATTACAATAGCCTATGGATCTGGTGCATATCAACTCTCAACCACAGAGGGTGAACCTTTGGAGGATCCTATCAAAAACATGCACCTTCACAGGTTTTACACATAGCTCTTCAGAATATCCTAATTTAAAAATACAAAAAAAAAAAATCAAAAAATTTAAAAATTCAAAAATACAAAAAAATAAAAAACATTTAAAAATTAAAAAAAGTAAAGAAAAACATTTTTGTCCAATGGTGAAAACCACTTTGGTGGAGCCCTAGGCAAGTACCATGGTGAAAAATAGGTCACTAGTGCCATGTGTAGAGACATTGCTCCTCCCTCCTTCAGAATTCCATTTCCTCCTTTCACTTTTCACACACTCATGACCTATTCATTCATAACAAACTTATCCATTCCCATCATGTCTTGTTATTGATCTACCTAAGATTGGTTAACCATTCATAATAATCCCTCCTTTTCATCTCTTTCCATCCATAATAAATTGGCTCCTATCTGTGGCTAAGGAAAATCCTACGTCTAGTGATGGGCGTGGAACTGAGAACATCACATGTTCTAAGGAGTACAATTTCTTCTAGCTTTCTTCAGTCTATCCACGCACAATCCACAATAAAGCAACATTTGCATCACCAATCCACAATAAAGTTTCATCTTCTTTGCAATAAAGTATCAATTTCATGGATTCAGTTAGTTTTAGATGAGACACAATAGCAATGGGCTTCAACAAATCAAATCTTTCAACAGACTCAAACAACATTATGGTTTAGTGCTATCTATCCTTTTGTGAAAGTAAACATTGTGACCACAATCAAATAGACTTATACAAGTGACAAGAGACACTCAACTTGAGGACTACAATGGATGTTAGTGTTGAGTCTTGGTTTTCTTTTGATTTTTATCTTTTGGTGACAGGTCTTTTAGCTTTTCTAGGATGTCTCTGACTAGAGATTCTATCTCTAAGATGTCTTTGAATAGAAAGGCGAGGATGGGGTATCGTCACCTATTTTTCTTTGTTGTTTGTGGATTGTCTCTTAGTAATGCTATGACTTGTCCAAGGATATGAGGACACTAAGAGTCTAGTATGAACTGGGGCATTCCATGTTTGCAACTATCTTCTCTCCATGCAAACGAGTACAATGACTTTCTAGGTCGAACATATTCCTCGATTGTCATAACCTATTTTTCCATAATAAATCTCAATGATGATAATGTACAAGAAGCTCTCTCACTTCCATATCTTCTATCTTTCATCCCCCTTTCTTGATTGACATCCATCATCCTTCTCGAGTCTGTGTAGGCTGCTATCACATGACTGAGTATAATGACACACCAAAAATATTTGCATTTCATGTAGTTGCACCTGCATTACCGCATATCTCATTTCATATGTACATATAGATATCACGATTGCATCACATCTTGCACACAACACCATTAGCACATTTTACATTCTCATCATGTAAATAGTTATTTGCAATATCATATTCATCTGCATTTCATACATTCACATTGGCATAACATATTAAAAATATAAAAGAACAAAAATATTGCATTTCATCATGTACATATTTTCATCCATATCAATTGCATCACATAGAATCATGCATCACATCACATAGGTACACATTCATATAGCTTTCACAAAGATGAATCATCTCATATATAATCATAAGTGTCATGATACAATGATGTCAAAATCATATGGCTACAATCACCCGAAGGTGTCTACATCATCATACAAAAATGGTACAAAACTGATACATAGGGAGCCCTCTAAGGCTATGATGAACTTCATCCCTCGAAGCCAACTGGCCTCGATGGAATTTGAGCCCTGGAAGGACCTGCCACAGGATCATCTCTCCTATCTCCTCTATCTAGTAGTGGTGGAGGACCCATGACCCCATCACTAGATGCTTGTCTCCTATCTCTCCCTCTAGAGGTTGTCACCATCCGTGATGGTCTCTAAAAGATCCTAACCTACTGATCTGGTGGTACCACTCCATAGTACAGGTCTGGATAGTAGGTTATATCCTCCCCTACCAGTAGAACATAGTTGTATCTAGCTCTTGTGTCCTCTACTGCCTGCCTCCCTTCCCTCAGTGCGGTCTTAGCCTTTGTATAGCATTGAATAGCCTGATCCCTCTCCCGCTTAGTGTCCCTTAGCTATCTCCTAAGCCTATCTATCTCCCTCTCTAGATCCTAGATCTCATATACCTATCCCTGGCAGATCTCCCTCAAGGATAGTAACTCATCCTCCTCCTCTCCCCCCTCAACCTATCCCTATGGCTTCTCCTATGGCTGCTCTTGTCCCTGTCACCATCCCTCTGCATGTCTAGGAACATGTGTTGCTGGCACCTGTAATGGTGATCAACCTCTGCCCCTCACTACATGAGCCTGCTCTCTCCTCTGAGCCACTCTCCTCTCTACCACTGTGCCCTACCTCCACCATCGGCCTCTACCTTTGCCATCCCCACTATCATCTCCATCTATCAGCTCCCCTGGATTTGTCAGCCGTGGAAAGGGATGATCTCCCCAATATGTAGTTTACTCTACATCCATGTCAACATCCTCTATATCTTCCCACATATCCCAAGGCAAGGGAACCATCTCTACTAGTTGTGTCACTTCTTGATCATAAGATAATAACAGACCCAAATGCACCTGATCCCTCACTATTCATGCATACATCCCTGACCCCTATGGAATCCACTATATCCTATCAAACTATCTACCCACCCTATCTACCAACTGCCTCTCAATAAAATATGGTGTCTGACCAATCAGATACCTACTCCAGAATACATATGGAAGCTCCATAGCATCATCCTCCCACTCCTCATAGTCTAGGTATGGCCTCCATACCACACTGTCTATCTCGTCAATAACCTGATGCCAATACTCCAATCTCCCAATCTGTGGTTGTGACCTAATCATATCATATAAATGTACATAGTTGTGCCCATGTCCTCTACCTCTGAAGTGTATCGGTCATGTAACCAGTAGATGCTCATATGCCCATACCTTCAACAATATCACTCGGCATCCCAATTTTGTTGATCCATGATACATAAACTAATGCAGCTCATAGTACAAGTGTGCTAGCAAACACGACCCCCATGCAAACCTAGTGTTCTCAGTTACTAATGTCTCTAGAGTCCTCCCTCATCCTACTGCCAACCCTCGTGTCACCCTGTCTGGATAGAGGAACCCACTAATCACTCATGCCAGCACCACTAGTAGAGCCAATCATGTAGCTATCATGGTGTCCCAAGACACATGTCCAACCCTCATCTCCAGTCCTAGATCCCAAAACACTCATCTTGATGCATACTTGTCTCTATCTCGATCATAAGGAACTAAGTCCCCATCGATCAGTATCCTCAGTATCCTGTACACATCCTCTAAGGTAACTATCATCTCACCCATCGGCAAATGAAATGTGCAAGTCTCTAAGTGCCATCTCTCAGCTAATGCATTCAACAATCCCATGTTCACTTGAAACTTAGGCACATACAGAATATATCACAATCCCATAGCCTGAACTGCTGCTCTATCCTCGAGTGTCAGCTCTAGTTGTAAAATTTGAGTCGAAAGGAATCTCTCTCATGACTCCAGCATTGGTAATTCCTTGTGCAGTCAAGCAAATCAAGTGTGTCAATCCTAGTGGTACTCCCTGTTCATCACAAAGTGCTTCTTTTTATCCTAGTGGTACTCCTTGTTCATCACAAAGTGTTGCTTTTTATCCTAGTGGTACTCCCTATTCATCACAAAGTGTTGCTTTCTATCCTATTAGCATTCCTTGTTCATCACAAAGTGTTGCTTTGATCCTATCTTTTAGGGCACCTACTTGAGTGTATCCTCTTGAGTAGCTTATCCAATTGACAACGTATGTTCTATCACAGAATTCTCAATTTCAACCTAATCCAATTGGCAATGTATGTTCTATCACAGAATTGTCGATCTTTTTGGTACTCCCTATTTATCACAAAGTGCCTTGATCTATCCTATCCTAGGGCCTCTACTTGAGTGTATCCTCTTGAGTAGTTTCTTGATTGGCAACGTATGCTGTATCACAGGATTGTCAGTCCTAGCCCTATCTGCTATCCTAGTCTTCCCTAGAGGACCTATTTGAGTGTATCCTCTCATCAGCTTATCCAATCAACAGTGTATGTTTATCACAAAACTGTCGATTCGACCTTGAAGACATAAACGTGCATTCATGACGCAGATGCACCTATCCTACCCAGATGCACCTGGCACCAATGCAGACACGCTTTAACATTTTTTAACTTGCTTGACATTTTCTAAAGCGCATTTATTTCCTTAATTGACATGCATTTATGACAACAATTAATGTGGCAAAGTACAAGGATGTTTTGGTGGTAGTTATCAACTCTTCTGCCTTTGCTGGCCTCTGATATCGATGAACGCGATCGAATATGTGCACCAATGCCATTTCTGTTGACTGCTCTTTGCTCTCTCTACACTCTGAACTCTTAGGTGTGTGGATGATAATGAGGATGTTTTCCCTCATAGTCTATCTTATAGACTACCCTAGCCCTCATTTCTCGAGTCAGTCTTCATTATCCAGTAACTTTGTCACTCTATCCTAGCTTGTTAGTCTGTTCTATCCTTTCTTTCTTATCAAGAGATTGTCTGTGATCTTTTTAGACATTTTAATCCAATCTCTCGAGGGGGCATATCATTCCCATATTGAGGCAATTCTCTATCAGTTCATCTTATATTCTTTGAAACAATGAGACAAGTTGCATTGTCTCAAAGAGGGGAAAAATGTGGACACCTAAAATTGTCATGTCTAATTAAATAAATATTTTTATTTATTTAATTATTTAAGCCTAATTCTTCTATTAATTAAATAAATCTTTATTTATTTAATTAATTCATGTATCATCTTCTAGCCTTATTTCTCATTTAAATAAATTTATTTATTTATTTAAATTATCATTTTCCTAAAATTAAATAAATACTCTTATTTATTTTATTGATCCCACTTCCTCTATTAATTAAATAAATCTTTATTTATTTAATTAATTCATTAACCTTTTGTACCCATGACACATTTCATTCATCTATTAATTCCTACACTACCTACCCTCAAATCCTAGCCAACCATTTATCTTTTACACCTCTCAATATTATCCCTCCATTTCTTATAATATCTTCTATATAAGGAGATGCTTCCTTCATTATCAACCCTAATCAGCTAATCATTCTAATCGATCTTTAAAACCAACTACGCTTTCAAACTTTCATATACGATCAAGCCTACTTGCAACCACATTTCCATTCTTTGTTGAGCTCTTTTGCACACATAAAACTTGAGAGCAAATATATCAAGCAAGATCAATGGAGATAGGAAGAATGGAGATCCAAACCCTATTGGACATGTGACGGTATAATCTTTGTGAATTTATTTGATTTGCATTGTCTTAGGTAATTTTCATATGTTATGGTGGATCTTTGTTGATTGTTAGGCTAGGGTTTTGTGGTTGAATTCATTTAGTTTTTCAATATTGTTGTTTCCACTTTTCACCATAAACAGGCATCACCAAGGATATTAATCTCTACTCCATTATGTATAAATTTGATGCATTGATGGTAAGTGGATGGTACTGCTTGCATGGCATGAATCTATGGTCTACCTAATAGGAGATTGTGTGGAAGAGGGAGGTCTGGGACTTGGAAAACCACATTCTTCACCATAGGTCCTACCTTGAATTGTAAAGTGATGCTCCCTTTTGAGGAACGTTTAGCATCATCATAGGCCTTGATGGTGATCTTCTTTCTTGGTCTACTTCTCCTACAAAATATCCCAATGTTGTGATCATTTGAAAGGTGCAAATGTTAATACCATCTCCATTGTCAATCAATACTTGCTTGATTCTATGTTGATGTATGAATCCCTCAATATTTAGAGGGGCATTATGTGGCTACAGAAAGGATACATCACCACTCTCAGTAAAAGTGAGATATGGTGATGATTTGAGACTTCCAACCATGGCTTGAAATTGATTTGTGTTTAGGTTGGATGGAACTGACACTTCTTGGAGAGCTTGGTCCAAGATAGTTTTTTGTGAGAGTGATAGGCACAGCAACTCTAGTATGGAAATGAGTGTGGGATTTTTATCCAGTTGGTCAACAAGACTATAACGTTTGGGTATGTATGCTTCTTTTGATGGTTCTCCTGGTAAGATAAGTTTTCTATGGCATTGCATGTGGGATCTTTTCCTTTGATGGTAATGGTAGCAACTTTTTAATTGGCATCATAAAGATTATTGATAGTATAGGTATATGTTGTGCATGTATTGTTAGTCATGTTATCTTATTTCTTACCTTTATGGGATGGACCTCCTTTCTCATATGATGGGAGTGGATTCTTGAACATAGTGTGATCCATGTTGGAAGAATTTTCATTATGACCATCCACTTCTATATCACCTTGATCAATGATATCTTGAACAATGTCCTTTAGTTGATGGCAATTATTTGTCTTACGACCCTTTCCTTTGTGAAATTCACAATAATCATTATCCCTCCACCATGGAGGTTTAACCTCAGGCTCATAATCTGATGTTCTAGGAAATGTGATAATATTGGAAGATATAAGTTGCCATAATACCACTTCAAGAGGTTCTCCCAAGGGTGTATATGTTTGATTTGGTTTGTAGGTAGAGTACCTTTTTTTAGGTGCCTCTTTCTATGTGTTGGGAAATTGATTTCCTTGATTGGTTGGGAGATTTATTTTATTTTGGTGATTATCAATTTGTCCTGTGATTTTGAATATAGGTTGAGCAATTTTGATAGTCCTTGCATCAGCAACACCATCATTGTCTATTTTTTTAGGCCAAAACTTGGGTTTGTCACTATTGAATGCTGGTCCTAGACCATCCTTGTTGTCCTTGTAAATTTTGATAAGTCCCTTTTTGATAAGGGCTTTCATGATTTTAATCCCATGCGCTATCATGTCTTTAAAAGTTTTTGAACATTTGATGTCTACGTAGAATTCCATTTCCTCGTTTAGGTTTGAAATAAAAATTTCAACTAATTGTTCTTCGAGAATGGGAAAGGAACATTGACTAGAAAGGTTTCTCCATCTTTGTAAGAATGCTCAGAATAACTCTTCATTATTTTGTTTGGTATTGCATAGATCAGCCATGGAGACATCACATTCTATGTTATGTGAATGATGAGTGATATTTTTTTGTACTAGGTCCTCAAACGTTCTTATTCCACCAGGCAAGTGTGAAAATCATTGCACGGCCGATCTGCCTAAACTTTGAGGAAAAAGGTGCATTAAATATGTTTCATCATATGCCACCTCTAATCATGCGGAGTAGAATTATCTCACATGGTCCCTTGGATCTCCTTTCCCTTTGTATTTATCAAATTTTGGTGTTTCGAAATTGTGTGGAAAGGAGGCATGATCACATTCCTATCAAATGGATAGGACAAATATCTTCAAGAGTGTATTGTTTTGTGACCTTCCTGAATTCAATTGTTGTATGAGGTCTTCTATTTTTTATCTCAATATATTCATTTGTGTGGGAGGTGGTGGATGGTTCCTTTGGTGATAGGTGTCATTGTAATTGTGGGTATTTTGATGTCTTCTCTCATTGTGGTGATTGTTTTGGGCTTGCTCTGGTGTTTCTCGAATTTGTGATAAGTCAAACTTTAAAGGGAGTTTGGCACCCTCTCAAGCAAGTCTTAGTAAATGAGCATCAATGTTCCCCCTAAGAATCTCATCAAAGATTTTGTTATAACGTGGGTTATGTGTTTATTGCTCAATTTCCTCTTGTGTGGGAGAATCTGGACCTTCTCCCCCTAAAAATTCATCATGATGAAAGGGGTTATTGAGTTCTTTGTCTTCTTCCAAATCTAGGTGAATTTTACTTTGTTTGCGTCTCTAATATTGAGCTCTAGTTTTAGCCATGTTAAAGTGTGTTTTGAGAATGAGATTAATGAAAAAGTGGATGGGTGATCCCTTCTTAGTGTTCCAAGATTTTATGATGATGATGAGTTGAAATGTTTTGTAGATGTTTGATCTCTTACACTAAAGGTTGGGTATCAACAAAGTCCTCTTTAGAATTGCTTGTTTGGTGTTTCAACAATTGTGAGATGAGGTGTAGCAAGGTTTGTGTTGTTACAATCCCAAGCTACCTAGTAATGAGAGGATGCACTCATGAACTAGTTTTAACCTATCTATGATACTTAGAATGTATCTTAGGATGATTGATCCTAGATGTAGAGGCACACTAGGGAGTAATTTTGTTGGTATGATTAGCAATATCTTGAAAGAACTAAAGACAAGACCCTTTTGTGTTAAGAGTTAAATAAAATTTTGATGTTTGGATTGAATGTGAACCTTGGAATTTCTACTAAGGGACTATGAATTTGATGATTGATTTTAGAAATGATTTTAAAGTGAGAAAGATGGAAGAAAATTATTATGATGTTTTGATTTTGGAAAGATTGGAAGTGAATGACTTAATAAAATGTAGGAGGATTATGTGAACCTAGGAATCTCTAATAAGTGATTGTGGGTTGTGGAATGTATGATGGGGGAATACATTGACCATGATTGTGACGATATGATAGAGTTGTTCTTTGAAAGAAATCTTGTGATACAAGTGGTTCTAATTCAAATTCGTCGGTAAAACCACGACTAAAATCATGATAGTGATGGATGAAGGTGCGATGTTTCAACAAAATCTTGTGGTTCTTGTACAAGAAGCTTCTTTTCTTTTGGGTTTTCTTTTCACTTTTCATCTTTTTGGTTTTTCGATAAATTGACTTCTTGGCGTTTTTGAGAGATTTCCAAACACGAAGCATTGATGGCTTTTTCAAGAATGTTTTTTTTGTTTGTTTATATCGTTGTTGGGGTGTAACTTGTTTCAAATTCTTGATTCCTTTCACAAGAAAACATGTCAAGCACAAAAGCACCTATTCTTGCCTTTTTCAAAAATGGCACAAAAGGTGTGGGTCTAAATCAACCCAATCATGAACTTTTTGACCCTAATATTGTGTGTATATTCATAGGCCTAAAGTCGGCCCAAATTTTCACTGGTATGAAACAAGACGAAGACAACTCAAACATTTTTTATCCCTAAGGTAAGGCCAATTGCGATATTTTCAGCCCACGGGTTGATATTTCTTTGACTTTGGTACTACATACCTTATGTATCCTATCATAGTTGGTAAGGATGTGATATACTAAGTCTTGTACATGCATAATAGATAGGTGGTCCCTATGATGGGGGAGTCACCACTTTCATCAAGCTATAAGTATCTTTTCAAAAATCCCTTTTTATACTCAAGGAAATATGTATGGTGAGTGTCTTGGGAGCAAAACCTTCTATGCTCTTGCATTTAAATTTTCATAAATATCCTCAATCAATAGAATGGGTGGGCTTCTAAAATAAGAGGTGTCTAGTAATGTTCGATGTCTTTAGATGTAAGTTCATTCTGCAATGACTCACTTAAGAACCTAGTAACTCATAGTGGGGCCCATATGTCATTTTAGCAAGTCACATTGTAGGAACATATACACCTAAGGCTACAGCTTTCGCTCTCACTTGATTTGTATAGCAGCTCAAAGGATTTAACACTCAAGGTTGTCCCAAGGGTGATGTGTCCCTTGGTAGGCCTCTCTTAAAAATAGAAAACTTAGAGTGTTACTAACACTTTTCTCTTGCACCTAGAACCATAAGAGCCAAGGGAGAGGATAGTGTGTGTTAGAACTGGGACCACTCTACAAATTTTCACAAGTGTGCTAGACACAAAAGACACTTGTTCTTTTTATTCCTTCATAGCAAAATGTGAGTTTGCAGTTGTCAAGCATGCATGAAGATTCTTTTTATGCCATCATCACAAAATGTGTTTGTTCTTTATACCATTTGTATAGCAAAATGAACATGTGTGTTCGGTTTTAACGAAGATTGCAAAATGATTGTTCTTTTTAAACCCAAAAAATGATAAATTGACTATTTTTTTAGCCTATATTGCAAGATGTGAATGTTCATTTTAGAGCAAGATTTCAAAAATGATAGTTCATTTTAATCCAAGATAGAAATGTGTGATTGATTGTTTTAGACCATTTTTTACGCAAAATAAAAATTACCTATCCTAGGATTGGTCAATTTGCACCATTAAAAAATGTTAGAGAAAATAGAGCAAAATCAAAGTCTCCAACACCTGCACAACAAATTGTTAGAAAAATGCTCCTTGATGTCCTGCACAAGATGCAAGCCCTAGATTAGTCTCTAAAGTCAAAATTAAATTGAAATAACCAAAACTTTAATTTAATCAACTAATTTAGTCACACAAAAAAAAAATCACACTTAACTAACAAACTAACAAGATTAAATCTAAATTAACAAATTAATTTATATCTAATCTAAAAATTAAATTAAAAACTAATTTAAAATCTAGATGAAAGACTACTTTTAAAAAAAAGCTAATTTAAAAGACTAATAATTAAAAAAAGCTATTTAAAAAAACTCTTTTAAAAAAACACTAATCTAAAACATTTTTATTTTATTTAAAAAAAACTAAGAAAAAAACTACTTTGAAAAACTCATTAAAAAAAAACAAAACATTTTAAAAACTAATTAAAAAGCTAAAAGAAAACTAATTTAAAAGAAAGGTGTTATTCTCTTAGCCCCCACGTGGGCCTTGAAAGAGGGCTTTTTTTTTTTTAAAACTTTCAAGTAGTGTATGTAACAAGCATAGTGTATGTAACTTTGCTATATGAATGATATTGTTATCAATCTTGGGTTATTTTATAGCTTCAGATGGTTTATATTTTTGATGATTAAGATAGGGATTGGCTGACTGTCGTTTGGCAGCTATGTGTGTGCTGGTTATGATCTCTTTGAGCTTGTTGTGTATTCCAGGTCAGCCCCCTTGTTTTGGCTACTTTATTATCAAAAACAAGCATAAAGTCAAGTTCTTTTGAAACTTTCAAGTAATGCAATTGAGATGAAGATTAACATCCATTTCAAAAGCATATCAAGAAAGATTAGTAACAAAGCAAATAGGAAAATAAAGAAATAGACAACTCTCATTCTTTCCCCTATGCTTGATGATGTTGGCTCTTCCCTATCCTTCTCCTCTTCAATATCTTGTGGCTATATGAAGTATTCCCTTAGCTTAAGCACTCACACCAAGATGACAAATGAAGGTTTGAAGTGGTTGATGATTAAAACCCTATTTCTATGCTAATGCACAAACTAGGATTGTTATACCATGAGAAAGCTTAAGTCATAATGATAATGCACCTATAGTAACAATTTTCACAATGCTTCCTCCTTTCCTTGAGGAATGAGCTTCTATTTATAGGAAAAATAGTGAATTGGATGGTCAAGATTGATCTGGTTTAGCAAGGTCTAGGATTGCATGAGAGAAGCATGATCCTTAATACATGTTTGTAACTTGCAACCAATACCATGGTGATTAGTGGCAACATGAGAGGGCTTGAGAGGAGAGGATTACTCTCCATGGTTGGGGTTAATGGATAAAGCTTTTGTCCAAGAGAAATGCTATTATCCAATGGGTAAACTCTTGTGCAAATTTTACCCATGGTTAAGCCTTGACTAAATGGTCAATACCCATGGGGGTTAGTGTGTTGAAGGAGGGAAACATTAATGACTCTGCAAGAGTCCTTCATGTGTGGGAATGTGCATGGGTTAAAGGTGGGTTAATTTGGGGTTTAGACTAATTTCAAAAGGGTTAGAAATTTCTAGAAGAATAGTTAGTGGGTGAGGGTAAATATTGTAAGAAAAGCCATGCGTGGAAAACGCTCTCCTATCGTCAATTCTAAGGGGATTAGCAAGCAAGGAAGTATTTCAATTTCAGTTTGCAGTACATTAAAATAGACACAGACAAAAGATTAAGATGAACCAAATATAATAGCACCAGAGAAAGACACCAAATATACGTGGGAAAACCCTTACAGGTAAAAAACCCACCACCAAAGAGAGATCACTTTATACAGTAAACAACACAATTACAATAAAGTTATTAGATCCTATTTTTCGGACTCTATTCTCACACACACAGACACATCGACTTGGCTACTTATAAAACCATCACCTCCACACATCCTTCATGCACACCCTTCTTCACTCTACTCATCGGTTACATCTCTGGCAATCGCCATTTGTCCAACCAAACATTCCTTTGTCAGTTTGTATAACGACCTTGGAACGTAACCATCGAGTAACAGCCTATCCATTCATGAACTCATGGAAAACATACTATCCCACATTCATCTAGAAGTTGGGTCGATTCGTATTCAAATACATCGATAGAAACATTTCAAGTGTCTACCTACTAGTCTTTTGGACTTCGGTCCGGGCGACCATCTGCAGTTGGATACTTCCCCATCGGCCATCAGAACTAGCACTGCAAATTTACCCCGATATCCTATCAGCAGTAGACAAATTCATTGGCCCATCGGAACCAGCACTCAGAAGTTACCTCGATCCCCAACCAACAATAAATGACTTCATCAGACTTCGGTGTAACTTTCATCTAGTTCTCCCGATCGCCAAAGGTGACCTCATCGGGTATCAGTGTAGAAAACAACTAGTTCTCCCAATCTCTGATCTTCCTTGATCTCTTTCTATGCTCTGCCATGTGGCACCCCCTAATTGGCTCTGGGGTCCCTGCCTTGCCACCTTAGCATGACATCAATAACAACCCAAAATGAAGCTCTTCTTTGTCGGGCCCCACCTTTTTCACCAAGTCATAGAGGATAAACTTCATGCATCTTGTCATAGTAGTATAGCAACAATCGTCCGATCATCTCAGACTTTCTCACTCGCTAACCCATCTGAGTTGCTCTTTTGTCGGGCCCCACCTTGGTCGCCAAGTCGCGGGGAATAACCTTCATGCATCTCGCCATAGCAGTATAGTGACAATCGTTTGATCATCCCAGACTTTCTCACCTATTAACCAATCATAGGAAGAAGGTTTCATCAACCATCGACATAACTACAAACAAGCATTCCCGATCCCCGATAAACCAGCGACTCGATCGAGTCATCGGCATAGCTTCCATCTTGTCAACCCAATCATCGATATCAACCCGAACACTGGTCAGGGGAATTTGAGGCATATTTCCAACAAATATGATTTATTTAAATGTGCAACTTGCATTTGTAGGAAAATGCAAGTGGGTGGGGGGATTTAAATAAATATTGATTTATTTAAATGTGAGAGAGGGTATTTAATTAAACAAATATGATTTGTTTATTTAATTAAAAGTCAGAATACGGTTTCAGTGAATTAAATCAAATAAATTCGATGATTTATTTAATTAATAGGAGAAGAGGGTAAGGGTGAACTAATTAAATATTATTGATTGATGGTTAAATAATCAAATAAATTTTAAGTATTCATTTAATTAGGTGGGAATATTTAGGTGTCTACAAGTATATTTCACTCAATCTAAGTTTGGAATCTGATGTTTAATCTGAGAAGAATGTTTAATTAAGTTGTTAGGCTTGAACTTAGGTTTAAAGGATTTATACACTCTATATTTATTTAGAGACATATGTGTTCATTTATATAATTGCATCTCATCCCCATTTAATTTATTGCCTTCATCCCTTTGGCAAACAACCACAATACCCTTCATAAGTCTACGGATCTCAGATTAACACATCTAGGTAAAAGCTGAGGGAATAAATGAGCCAATTATAAGCATTAAATTTATCATAGCTAGAGCCACAATTTTACCCTATATTTTTGTTGTTGTTGTCGGGGAAAGGTATTAAAGGTGTGAGGCCATAGTGAGTTAAGTTAGGACCAGTACGTCTTGAGGAAAACCTATACAATTGTCGACCTTGTTTGGATGAATACTCTTGATTTATGTAGTTATAAGTCATATAGGTGCATGCATCGACCTAGGGATAGAAAAGATAGATTTGTTAAGGTACACGAAGTAGGAGAAAATTCACAAACTCAAAAAAGAAAAATCACAAAAACATCCATTGGTGGTTGAGCCTAATTTGGGAAGGTGTGTGGTAGAACCTTCTATTATTTTTGGAAACCTAGAATATTACAAGCAATCCCCAAGTTTCCTCAAGAGCCATTAATTACCCCATAATTTTCCCAAAAATTTGTTGATTCGTTCGAATTACATAGTGGGAATGTTGTAGAAAAGCCATTCACAATTGTTTATACCCCATGGGAATTTGAAGGAAATATGGGTAATAACAACAACAACAATAAGGGGGAACTTGCCAATAATAATCATGTAACTTTTGAGTTCCCTATTGTTGACCCTACCGAAGATGCTCCAATGAAAAATATCCCTCACTCTGCTTTGCCTGTATTTAGGGTATTGACATTAGAAGATCTTGATGTGTTATTATTTGAATTTGAAGTCTTGTGTAAGAACTATGACTATCAAAATGATGCACATAAGCCCAAATTGTTTTTAGCTACCTTAAAAGACATAGCAATTAGGTAGTTCATGAGTTTGGGATCACAGTCAGTCCATAATTGGGATAATATGAAAGAAAATTTCCTGGCTAAATATCAGGAATATTGCAAGACCAAAGAAGTACTTGATGAAATATTTTGCATGACAAAACATGAAGACGAAACACTAGAGGATTATTTGGAATGATTTTTGTTTAGTCTCCAGTGAGCTCAACAAAATGGTTTAAATAATGATACTGTCAAAATGTTATTCCTTAGGGGAGTTCAGGATGATTGCATGGAGATATTAAATCTTATGGGTGGGGGAGATATTTCTAAAGTTCATTTTTATGACATTTGTGAAGCATGCAGTAACTATCCATGGTATGCCCGAACAATGTGAGGTTCTATAGGGTGGCACAATGTGGCAGGAGGAAGTACATCAAGTTTCACCAAAAGGGAGCTAGGTACATTGCTTGAAGATTTAAAGACTGATTTTTTGAGCCATATGGGTAAACAAATAGGTACATTTTATACTCATAAAAAGAAGGAAGAGGCTAAAAAAGCCTTAGAAATCTTTTGTCCAATATGCAAGAAAAAGCATGGTAACAAAGAATTCCCTTATAGTAGGACTAAATCTGTATCCCTAGAAGAAGCTAGCAAACATACAATCCTTACACCCCTTCTTGTGGATGTGATAGAATTGGATTATATAGAAGAACCAGTCTATTTTATGGCTCCTAGAAATCCTTGGCCACCTTGGTCTATGTCCTCTGGGATGATGAATCCTTATTCTATGGTTGGGCATATTCAACCTTCCTTCTTCACCAACCAATCGGGGTGGTATGATGGTTGACCACAACCTAATCCTTATCAACCCAGGCCTAATCAATATGCTTCACAACCTTGGCAACAACCTTGGAGGTCTTAGCCACATTTTCTAGTTTCACAATACCCACCATAATTTCCACCTTATCCACCACCTTCCATTGTAAACCCATATCAATCACCACCCCAACAACTCCTTCCACTTTCACAAATAGGTAATCAGTTGCCTCTATCAACACAACTCCCAAAAGCTACACCTATGCCATCTCAACCAGCTCCAAATCCTAATGATAAGCCCACAAACCCCATATATAATAATGAGGCAACCGGATATCGAACTTATCCTATCAACTCTATTGAAATTGATGGAGCTCAATTGCGATTAGGAAAATCCCTTCAAGATCCGACCATTAGTTAAATTGATGATTCACTCGAGGAACCAAAAATTGAACGAGTAAAAGAACCTCCATAGCCTGATCGCTTACAAACTGAATAGATATAAAAGGAAGTTCCAAAACTTGCATTTGATTTTGTAAATGAATTATGTTTAATGTTAACATCAAAATTCCTTTATTGCGGGCTATCATGGAAATTCCTATATACACGAAGACAATTCGATAGTTGTGTACTCGCAAGCAAAAGAGGAAGACAGATACCAAGACTATTCAAGTCATTGAACAACTTGTTGACCTTATGCTCGGGAACCTCACAGTTCCTAAGTATGTTGATCCAGGAAGTCCTATGATAAAGGTATGCATTGTTAATATTGTTATTCCTAATATTGTTATTCCTAATACAAATGAAACAAAGGAAAATTTTCACTTAGAGGACTTAGACCCACTCCTATAGTTCTCCAAATGGTAGACCGTTCTTTGGTCAAACCTGAAGGTATGATAGAAGATGTAATTCTTTCTATTGATTCATTGGAAAATCCAACTAACTTCATGATTTTGCAGCCAAAAACTAAGCTGGGGGGATATCCCTTAATCTTGGGGTGACCTTGGTTAGCTTCTACAGATGCATTCATCAATTGCAGGTCAGGTAATATGGTGATTTCTAATGGGGAACAAACTAAGCAATTAACACTATATTCTCCTACACAACCTTTGTTGGAAACAAATGATCCAATATGGATTGATAGTGATTCTGAGGTATCATTTCTAATCCTCACTATTGGCCAAACATTTGATATAGTCAAGTTCTCTAAAGAAGTTTTACTTGTTAATTTTCTCCAAAATAGATATGGTTCTAATAAAATTTTATAAAGGATGGTTCTTTTGTCTGGGATGGGTGATAATTTCCCTTTTGGTAATTTTCCAATGGTAGGTAGTTCACAATTTATTCAACACTTTATTACATTGCATCAATTACTACATCTTAATTGTCTGTATAGTTTATTCTTATCCTTCAAAAATTCTGCTGATGCATCACAAGTCCTAGCTCTTAATTCACCTACATAATCTGAGGCTATGGAAATTTTACCAGGTCACACACTTAATCTTAATCCCCATTTAAGCACTAAACAAATTCAAGATCTAATTGCTAAGAATAAAATTTATAAAGATACATTTTCTTGGGAATATCAAGACATGCGTGGCATTCACCCTAATACTTGCACACACCACATCTATATTGAAGAGGGTAGCCTACCAATTTGGCAACCACAAAGATGGATTAACCTTGTCTTGCATGAGATAATTAAAGAGGAGTTACAAAAGTTACTAAATGTAGGGTTTATATACCCAATTTTTGACAGTCAATGGGTCTCTCCTCTTATTGTGGTTCCAAAGAAAAATGGTAAGCGGAGAATTTGTGTCGATTACAAAACATTTAATAAAGCTACTAAAAAGGATCATTTTCCATTGCCATTTATTGATCAAGTGTTGGATACTCTTGCAGGTAAAAAGTTATTTTCCTTCCTAGATTGTTTCAGTGGCTACAACTAGATCCTCATAGTGTCAGAAGATCAGGACAAAACCATTTTCACTTGTCCTTGGGGTACTTTTTCCTATAATGTGTTTCTTTCTGGGTTATGTAATGTCCCTGGCACTTTCTAAAGGGTGGTTCTAAGTATTTTTACTAGTCTTGTACATGATTGTGTGGAAGTGTATATGGATGATTTTACGATGTATGGTAATACTTATGAGGAAGATAAAGAAAAATTAGAAAAAGTGCTTAAGAGATGTATTGAAACTAATTTGTCTCTAAGCCATGAAAAGTGTTATATTGTCATGACAAAAGGAATTGTACTTGGTCATTATATTTCCTCTAAAGGTATTACGGTAGATCCCAAAAAGATACAAATCATTAAAGACCTACCTACACCTGCTAGTCAAAAATATGTTCGAATATTTTTAGGTCATGCAGGGTATTACCATAGGCTCATCCAAAAATTCAGTAAAGTTGCTTCACCTCTCTTTGCCTTTCTAGAAAAATATGTCGTTTTCTCTTGGACACTAGAATGTCAAGAAGCCTTTGAAGCCCTTAAGGCTAAACTTGTAACCACACCTATACTCAAAGGTCCAAATTGGGAGTTACCTTTCCATATCCATACCAAGGCCTCTTATTCCTCCATGGGAGCTATGCTCAGCTAAAAAGAAGATAATATCTTCTATTCCACCTACTACATCAGCAAGAACTTCACAAGCATCGAGGTAAACTATACGGTAACTGAAAAAGAGTTTCTAGTTGTTGTTTATGCAGTAAATTTTGTCATTATATTATTGGGTATAAGGTGTTTGTCCATACTGATCATTTTTCTATTTGATTTCTAATGAATAAACCTATTGTAACTGGTAGAGTAATTAGATGGTTACTTTTTCTTCAAGATTCTAAAATTACTATACCTGATAAGCCTGGTCATGAGAATATGGTTGTAGATTTCCTGTCTAGGTTACAACAACAAGATGAGCCAATCCCCGTTGATGATACTTTTCCAGATGAGCATCTTTTGGCAAAAATCCTGTGGTTTGCTAACATCACAAATTACCTGTTCACACATCAAATACCTCTTCATTTCTATCCATGAGAATGTAGGAAGTTGGTTGGAGTCAGTGGTTAGTACACATGGATTAATGGAATTCTCTTATGTATAGGGATAGATAATGTTATGCACCAATGTGTGCCTAAAGATGATGTCATTGACATACCTTTTGCTTGCCATACTAAACCTTGTGGAGGACATTTTGCTGCCCAGATAACTACTACAAATATTCTTACTACTAGTTACTATTGTCCTACAAATCACAAGGATTGTAAGTGTTATTTTCATCATTGCAATAAGTGTTGGTGTATGGGCCACCCCACATGCTCCAATGAGATGTCATTGCACCCACAGTTATCCATTGAGCCCTTTGAAAAATAGGGCCTTGACTTCATGGGCCCAATCAATCCACCATCCAAAAACAAGGAGTATATCCTTGTTTGTACAAACTATGTCACCAAGTGGGTTGAAGTGTTCACCCTGAAGCATGCAAGAGACACGAAAGTGGCCGATTTTCTGTATTCAAATATTTTCACCAAGTTCAGTGTGCCCCGAGAGATAACTACAGACCAAGGGCCACAATTCACATCTGAGCTCATTTTTGCATTAGTCGAGGAATATGAGATTCGTTATCACAAGTCTACTCCTTATCATCCTCAGGTGAATGGACAGGTTGAAGTCACTAACAGAGAGATCGATAACATCCTTACCAAGATGGTCACTCTTCATAAGCGTGATTGGGTCACACGACTTCCTAAAGTTGTGTGTGTTAGGTCTCGGAGACAACTGAGAGGGGGGGTGAATCAGTTGTCAAATAAATTTAAACCAAAACAACTTAAACAACTTTAATGCATAATACCGGTGAACTATTCTTTTATGCCGGTAGATAGTTTTATTAGTTAATTGCAATACCGGTAAGGATTAATGCATGAAACGGAAAGAAAAAGTCATCCACAACACATAACACCAATATTTGTACATGGAAACCCTGTAAGGGGAAAAACCATGGTGGGAAACCTTACCCACAATGAGATGATACTATTGCAAATAGTAAGTGCATACAAATGGGATCTGCACATGCAGAAAGGCCAAGCACCTAGAGCTCACTGCTCAATCACAAATGGGAAGTCACATTGACTTACAATTGGATGGTTAAATCCAATATGGATGTACTACTCAGATTAGCATCTTTCTATGTTGAATTCAGTACCGATGTAGTTCTGCTTGTCTTCACAAAAACCCTCCTTCAATCTTCAAATGATGTCTGTGTGTATAGCTCTGCTTCTTCTTGCATATACCTTCTTACAATTCCTTTTTCGCATTCCACACATGATCTTACAAATAAGATCTTACATTTATACCATAACCTAAGACCAATAGTAGGTCGGCTCTAAATGATATTACAATAAAATCAATTTACAAAACAATGTCCGATGCAATAACCAATCCAATATGTCGGATTGATGCATTTACAACAATAATAAAATATCTCCATTAGTGTGTCGTGCTCATCTAGAAAAGTTAAACCTGCCGGTGTATATCTTGGACCTATTTGCTAGTAACAACAAATATGGAAATAAGAATATGCCAATAAACAAAACTTCAAGACAAAGTGTCCAAATGATGTCTTCAACATAACCAGATGTTTTCCATGTCATACCAAGTGGTGGTGGTCATTATATCCTATCGGTGTACCAGATACCAGTAACTACGCATAAGTCACTTGCTTGCCGGTGAATGTTGTTGATTCTCCAAAGTGCCAAAGTTGATAAGTGTTAGTAGGTGTTGACATCAATGACAACACAAGATGGAAAAACCATAAAACTACCAAAATAGAAATGCCAAATACCAAAAACCAACAATCTCCCAAAAAGATCATCAATCTCTCCCAAAATAACAATCTTTCTCAGAAAAATCTTCCTCTAGGAGTAACATGTGTTTACAATAGATTTTTCCATATCCATCTCTCCCCCTTTGACATCAAATGCCAAAGTTTACTACAAAACCAAGTGCAAAAATACCAACCAATTTAGTATACCAACTACTCCCCCTGAGAAGTAGCTCTCCTCATCAAGGCTGGAGTAAAATATTTCTCTGTTATTTCTGCTGGTTGATGATAAACATCAACTATCTAAGTCTCTACCGGTGGGGGTATGATCCCAAGCTGATCTCTTAGATATTCAAAAGTCTCCTTAGGCAAAGTCTTAGTGAAAATATCTGCAATCTGCTCTTTAGTATTCACCTAAACTAGTTTTACTTCTTTTGCTTCAACATTCTCTTTCAGAAAATTCAATTTGATAGAAAAATGTTTAGTTTTAGAATGTAGTACTAGATTCTTAGATATATCAATTGCTGCAGTGTTATCACAATAGATAGATATAGGTTCCTTGCATTTTACCTTTATGTCCTTCAACATTTGTTTAAACCATAATACATGTGTACAGTTTGTTGCTGCTGCAACATATTCTGATTCTACTGTTGATCAAGATGTACAACTTTGTTTCTTACTCAACCAAGAAATTAATCTGTTTCCAAGAAAAAATGCTCTGCTGGTGGTGCTTTTTCTATCATCTACATCTCCTGCCCAATTTGCATCTGTGTATGCACATAATTCAAAGTTTTCATCTCTAGGATACCATAATCCAAGATTTGTAGTGCCATGTAAGTACCGGAAAATCCTTTTTACTACTGATTCATGATTTTCTCTAGGATTACTTTGAAATCTTGAAACAATACATACTGCATTCATAATGTCAGGTCTTGTTTGTGTCAAATATAATAGACCTCCTATCATAGACTTGTACCTAGTCGGATTAACAGGTGTTGACTCATCCCTTAGTGATAATTTGTCATTTGTAGTCATAGTTGTGCTTACCGGTTTAGAGTTTTCCATTCCAAGTTTCTTTAGTAGCTCCTTTAAGTACTTGGATTGACTCAAGAATATACCTTTGTTAGTCTATGAAATCTGCAATCCTAAAAAGAATTTTACTTCTCCAATCATAGACATTTCAAATTCTTGTTGCATTTTGATAGAAAAGTCTTTACATAATCCATCTTCTCCTCCGAAGATTATATAATCAACAAAAACTTCTATAACCAAGATGTCATCATTAGTCACTTTATAGTATAAATTGTTGTTAGCATTACCTTTAGAAAAACCAATCTTCAAAAGATACTTATCTAATCTTGCATACCAAGCTCTTGGAGCTTGCTTCAACCCATACAAAGCTTTTCTTAACCTGCAAACCATATCTTTGTTATCTGTCAAAGAAAATCCATTAGGTTGTTCAATGTAAACTTCTTCTTCAAGATCTCCATTTAAAAATGCACATTTGACATCCATTTGATATACTTTGTAGTTTTTATGAGCTGCAAAAGCCAAGAATAATCTAACTACCTCAATCCTAGCTACCGGTGCAAATGTTTCATTGTAATCAATTCCTTCTTTCTGAGAATATCCCTTACACACTAATCTTGCTTTATTTCTGATTACCTTACCATCTTCATTAAGTTTGTTTCTAAATACCCATTTGGTTCCAATTACATTTTTGTCTTTAGGCCGGGGAACTAATGTCCTTGTATTATTCTTTTCAATTTGTTCTAATTCTTCTTCCATAGCTTTAATCCAGTGTTTATCCTCATATGCTTCATTAATTGATGCTGGCTCAATTTGAGAAATAAGACATACCTCTTCATTTGCCAATCTTCCTCTTGTCATAACTCCTTGATATTTGTTCCCAATTATCTGATCTTCAGAATGATTCAATCTTATATACCGGGGTGTCTTTGTTTGTTGTTGTTCCTGAGTTATAGTGGAATTTTTAGATGATACCGGTGTAACTGGATCTTCATTATGTGTGGTGGGTTCAATGTAGATTCATTTGTCAGAATTTCTATTGCCGGTTCAGAATATATATACCTTGAAGTTCCTCTGAATTGTTCAACAATCTTTACATTTGTACTCTCAACAATTTTCTGCAATCTTTTGTTAAAACATCTATATGCTTTTCTCTTAGATGAATAAAAAAGAAATATTCCTTCATCACTTCTAGGATCTAATTTTCCAATATACTCATCTCTTCTAATGTAGCATTTACTTCCAAAAATTCTGAAATATTTAGGAGTAGGAGTAATACCAAACCATAGTTCATGAGGGGTCTTACTAGTTTCACCTTTGATGTGAACTTTGTTGAATGTATAGACCATTGTACTTACTTCTTCTCTCCAATATACATGTGGTAGATTTGATTCAGACAACATACTTCCTACTGCATCCAAGATAGTTTTGTTTTTTTCTTTCTACAACTCCATTCTGCTGTGGTGTCTGAGGTGCTGATAGTTGTCTTCTGATTCCATTCACTTCATAGAAAGCATTAAATTCCTTAGATGTAAACTCACCTCCTTGATCTAATCTTAGACATTTGATTTTCTTACCAGTTTCATTTTCTACCATTGCTTTGAATAGTTTGAATTTCCCAAGTGCTTCTGATTTTTCTTTGAGAAAGGTAACCCAACACATTCTAGAATAGTCATCAATGATTAGCATGAAATATCTATCACCTTGCAAACTTTTAGTTCTAGCTGGACCACATAAATTAGTATGAATTAAGTCGAGCATTATTTGATTTTTTTGGAATACTTTTGAAAGTAGCTCTAACTTGTTTTCCAAATTGACATTCCTTACATACCGGATTGTGAGGCTTAACAATCTTAGGTAAATCTCTGAATGCCTTAGTAGTACTGATCTTCACAATGCAATCAAAATTTACATGAAAGAGTCTCTTATGCCATAGCCAACTTTCATCAATATGTGCAATCAAGCATGTCTTTTCACTGTTATTCAAATAAAAGATATTACCTCTAGTCTGATTACCGGTTGCAATTTCCAAACCAGTTTTGTTCATGATTTTGCATTTTCCATTTTTGAATTGTAACTAAAATCCTTTTTCAACTAATTGACCAACACTCAAAAGATTATGCTTTAAACCTTCAACATAATAAACATTATCAGTATTGTGCTTACCATCAAGAGATATTGAACCTTTTTCTTTGATCAAACAAGCTTTATCATCTCCAAATCCTACCAGACCTCCATTATATTCCTGAAAAGTTAAGAATTTACTTTTATGACCAATCATATGATGTGAGCATCCCAAATAGATGATCCATTCATCTTTAATTTCAATTTTAGCTGCCAAGGCCTTCTCTACCGGTTGAACAGTAGGTGCCAGTTGATCTTCTATTACAGCAACAAAAACCCATCCATTGTCTATTGGATCCTCATCAGAATCATCAGTGACTCCTTCATCAGCAAGATAACAAGATTTGTCTTTATTCTTCTTAAATTTGTATCTCTAATATTCAGGGTTAGGCATATATGTTCTTCTAGCTTCTTCTCTTAGTCTAGCATGTCTATCGGGGCATCTTGAAGCCATATGACCAATCATATTGCAGTTGAAACATTTAAAGGGTTCTTTACCTTCATACTTACTTCCAACTGGACCATTAGGCATTTTCCTGGCAAATAGTGTTTCAAGCTCTTCAAGTTCTTCTTTTTCTCTCCTTCTTTCTGCAAGTTCTTTTGCATAAAAAGCTTTCTAATCATATTTGTCAAATGATGGTGCAAATGATGTTGATTCCTTAAAAGATAAGTCTATCTTTATAGTATCAACAGGACCAAATTCCTCAATTTCAAAGGCTGATAGTTTTCCAATAAATGTATCCCTAGTTACTAATGTGTTAGGCATTGTTCTTAGTTCATTTATAGCAGTAACTTTCATTTTGTATGCCAGTGGTAATCCTCTTAAAACTTTTGAAACATTTTCATCTTCACTTAAGGTTCCTCCTCAACATTTAATACGCAAAACAATTTCATTAACTCTTTCCATAAAAGCAGAAATCCTTTCATCTTCTTCCATTTTTAGATTTTTATACTTGACCCGGAAGCTTTCAAGTTTTGAAATTTTGACTATGGAATCTCCTTCATTCAATGTTTCTAAATGATCCCAAATAGCTTTAGTAGTAGACCTATCTGATAATCCCATGATTTGGTGATCTATCAGTGCGCTCAAGAGTGCTTCTCTTGCCTTGCAATCATTTTCCTCATCTTTAGCTAAGGTAGGTGGATTAGGCTGACCTGGAGTAGGAGTAGTATAACCATTCTTAGTAACTTCCCAGATATCCTTTCCAATACAATTTAGATGTGTCTCCATTATGATCTTCCATATCCCATAGTTGGTTCCATCAAGTTTAGGATTGTCCTTCCTGAAATAGTTGGTAGACATTGGATCTCCTCAAGCTGTTAAACTTCTACAAAAAGAGGACTAAGTTCTGATACCAATTGTTAGGTCCCGAAGACAACTGAGAGGGGGAGGGTGAATCAATTGTCAAATAAATTTAAACCAAAACAACTTAAACAAATTTAATGCATAATACCGGTGAACTAGTCTTTTATGTCGGTAGATAGTTTTATCAGTTAATTGCAATACCAGTAAGGATTAATGCATGAAACAGAAAGACAAATTCATCCACAACACATAACACCAATATTTGTACGTGGAAACCCTGTAAGGGGAAAAACCACGGTGGGAAACCTTACCCACAATCAGATGATACTACTTCAGATAGTAAGTGTATACAAATGGGGTCTGCACATGCAGAAAGGCCAAGCGCCTAGAGCTCACTGCTCAATCACAAATGGGAAGTCACACTGACTTACAGTTGGATGGTTAAATCCAATATGGATGTACTACTCAGATTATCATCTTTCTATGTTGGATTCAGTACCAGTGTAGTTTTGCTTGTCTTCACAAAAACCCTCCTTCAATCTTCAAATGATGTCTACGTGTATAGCTCTGCTTCTTCTCACATATACCTTCTTACAATTCCTTTTTTGCATTCCACACATGATCTTACAAATAAGATCTTACATTTATACCATAACCTAAGACCAATAGTAGGTCAGCTCTAAATGATATTACAATAAAATCAATTTACAAAACAATGTCCGATGCAATAATCGATCCAACATGTCAGCTTGATGCATTTACAACAATAATAAAATATCTCCATTAGTGTGCCATGCTGATCTGGAAAAGATAAACCTATCAGTGTATATCCTAGACCTATTTGTCGGTAATAGCAAATATGCAAATACAAATATGCCAATAAACAAAACTTCAAGACAAAGTGTCCAAATGATGTCTTCGACATAACCAGATGTTTTCCATGTCATACCAAGTGGCGGTGATCATTATATCCTATCGGTGTACCAAATACCAGTGACTATGCATAAGTCACTTGCTTGCCGGTGAATGTTGTTAATTCTCCAAAGTGCCAGAGTTGATAAGTGTTAGTAAGTGCTAACATCAATGATAAAATCATACCAAAATACCAATAGTGTGGGCCTATCACACAATGTGGAAAACCACCACTAGTCTAGCCCCTTATGAACTCATCTATGGTAAGAAGGCAGTCCTTCCTATTAAGTTCATGATCAAGACTCTTTGTACTACACTTCAATTAGGTATGATTCTCTTAGATGCACAAAAATAACTCATTGCTCAGCTCCATTCATTAGATGAATTGTGTCAGGAGGCCCTCTTCCATACTAAGGTTGTTAAGAAGCAACATGCCCTGTGGAATGATTGTTATATTTAATAAAGCTCCTTCCAACATGGTGATTGGGCACTCTTGTATGACTCACATTTCCAGGACTTCAAAGGAAAGTTTCATACTCATTGGCTTGGACCCTATGAGATTGAGGGTGTCTATGATAATGATGTTGTTAAGCTTCACACTATGTATTCAAATTATATGGCTCTCCTTGTCAATGATCATCATTTGAAACTCTACAAATGACCTCTCTCAAAGGAAACTTTCTTTTGTGATATCTCCAAGGAACTTACAATTGTTCCTTTTGGTCTACTCAAAAATTGAAAATAGATTAAAAAAAAAAGAAATAGAAGATCCATTAATGAAAACCAGATTTCTAGCGTTGTTGGCCAACCTCTATTTGAAAACTAGGTTTCTATTGGATGGTGGTTGAGTAATAAACCTGGACATGAAAACCAGATTCTCAACACTTCCAGGTGACACTGGGTTGAAAATCAAGGATTTGGTGGCCTTGTGTCATTATTGATAACTTAATGATGAACAACTAGTACCAAACCAATACTGAGAGGGGGGGGTGAATCAATACAGGCAAAAACACAACCTAAAACCGGTTTGTCAGCAGACATAGCGTATTGATAGACACCGGTCCATAAATAGAGTACAACCAGCAAAACTCAGAATGACTGAGACAAGCATATACCAGTTGACACTTATCTTCTCATACAATCTAACACTTCATTTCTATTTCACCCTAATGCATGAACAAGTAATCTATCATCAAAGATGTACATATTACTGCTAGATCAACATGAATCATCGCTTAATAGAAAACAATCAAAGCATCACATGAGGAAGACATCACACATGGCGCCCATATTTTTCACATGGAAACCCAACTGGGAAAAACCACGATGGGGATGAATACCCACAAGCTTTTTGAACTTTTTAGAAGCCCGCTCTGTTAGGAGCCTAGTCCAGTTAAAGAAAGATACAATAGGTTCTATTAGGAACCGATCCTATTAGGGATCACCCGGTTAAAGGATGGGTACAATACCCGGTTAAGGGTTAAACCTTGTTAGAGGATTTCAAGAACTCAATAGCGAAAGGATATCAATGACTCAATAGCTTTGAGTTACCGTATTAAAGGATTTTCAACAAGTCGGTTAAGGCTACCCTGTTAAGGGATTTCACAACTGTTGAAGTGGTTAGAGATCAATAGATATGAAAATGACCTGATAATAGCACTCAATGCCAATGCAAATATGCTTAAGCTCCTCTTCACCTTCTGGACTTACACACTGCAACTATCACTTATCTCCTTCGGTCTGGCAAGAATCACGTATCTCTTTTCTTGATACACACTCACAACTTTTGCCAACAACCTCAGACAGAAACATAACGTCGACCTTATAGGAAAATAGACAGGTCGGAAGCATAAACCCTAAACCCTAAACCTATTAGGTTAAGGAATTCAAATGGTTAAATCCTGACCGTTGAGATCATTGCATTAAATGCAACAGTCTTGATCCAATCTCAAGACATTCTCCATCATCCATTTCCACCGATTTCATGGCGACTGATAACCCATCACATGTTATCACCATTTTACAGACTTTGCACATTCCCGAGGTGGATAGGAACAATCTCCCTCATACAAGATCCTTCATGTACATAGGCTTATGTGGCAAAATGATCTGTTCTTCTTTACAATGCTAACTCATCACACAATGTCACCGATTGAGCCACACAGGCTTGAAGCACTTCAACTGGAAACCCTGAAGTTGAGACCACCAACCGGTAGTCATACACTGCTTCCATGTGCTAGTTCCCATAACCATATGCCGGTTCATCTTAAACAAACACATTGCTTCACTTTGGCATAAATGTCGGTTCTCAGTGTTATACCGGTTCTCACATATGCCGGTTCTCACCTCTTCAGCATGTTGACATCAATGACAACATACAATGTCATTATATCCTCATATCGGTTCTTATACCGGTTCACATAATGCCAACAATCTCCCTCTTTGGCATTGATGGCAATATACAAAGATATCTCTCTGCTTCACATCTTCTCCCCAAATTTCTATAGATATCTTCTCCGCTTCACATCTTCTCCCCCTTTGACAACAATGCCAAAGTGGAGGCACAAGCTTCCCTGTTCCATTATGCTGCTCCCCCTGAGAAGTAGCATCCTTCAACACATCAACCCTAAAAAGATTTGACAATCCAATACGTGATTGATGTGAAGCACATACCTTTAGTTCACCTCCTGAAGGGGCAGCACCCCTAGTTCACCTCGCAAGTGGGTAAATGTGGCCTTTGGGAGAGGCTTGGTGAATATGTCTACTAACTGCTCCTTACTGGAAACATGTTCTAGTGTAATCTCTTTGTTCTGAACCTTTTCCCTCAAGAAATGATACTTAAGCTCAAAGTGCTTGGTTCTAGAATGTAAAATCGAATTCTTTGAAATATTGATAGCACTTGTGTTATCACAGAATATGCTTACTGGTTCAGATACAGGAACTTTAAAGCCATTTAATACATGCTTCATCTAGATTGTTTGAGTGTAGTTCATGAAAGCTGCAACAGACTCCACTTCTGCTATAGACTGAGAGATACAACTCTACTTCTTACTCATCCATGAGACCAATCTACCACCGAGAAAGAATGCACCACCGGTTGTGCTCTTCCGGTCATCCACATTACATGCCCAATCAGCATCTGTAAATACTTTCAGGTTGAAATCATTGCTATATAGGTACCACAATCCATAGTCAATAGTTCCCTTTAGATACCTAAGAATCCGCTTGACTGCAACCAGGTGGGATTCTCTTGGACTTTTCTAGAACCTTGTAGTAATACCAACTGCATGAACAATATCCAGTCTACTATGCACTACATAATGCAACTTACCAATCATTGATCAGTATTCCTTCTCATCAACCAATGTTGAGTCATCCTCTTTGGATAGTTTACAACCAGTCACCATTGGTGTACCAACTGGTTTGGTATCTTCCATGCCAAAGGTCTTCAGCACCTCTTTGACATACTTGGACTGAGTGATAAAGATTCCATCTTTCATATGTTGAATCTGCAGTCCAATGAAGAACTTAATCTCCCCTATGAGTGACATCTCAAACTCCTTCTTCATCTTATCTGCAAACTCATGACTCATCTTGTCATCTCCACCAAAGATAATGTCATCAACAAATACCTCACAGATCAGAATCTGATCTCCTTTAGTTTTCAAGTAGATATTTCTATCTTCACTTGTTCTCTCAAATCCAATTGTCACTAGATGGGAGTGCAGATGTTCATACCATGCTCTAGGTGCCTTCTTTAGACCATATAAGGCTTTATGTAGCCTACACATCATGTCACTGTCTTCAGATAGGGCAAACCCATCTGGTTGCTTTATGTATACCTCCTCTTCAATTACTCCATTTAGGAATGCAGATTTTACATCCATTTGGTATACTTTGACTCCCTTAAAAGCTGCATATGCAAGAAGCATACGAACTCCTTCCAATCTTGCTACTGTTGCAAAGGTTTCTCCATAATCTTCTCCTTCTTCTTGAGCATACCCCTTACACACTAGTCTGGCTTTGTTCCTTATCACTGTGCCATCCTCATTCAGCTTATTTCTGAAAACCCATTTGGTTCCAATGACATTTTTATGTTCCAGTCTGGGTACCAAGGACCATGTACCATTCTTCTCTATCTGGTCAAGTTCCTCTTTCATTGCCTTGATCCAGTCTTCATCTTTATGTGCCTCTTTGAATGACTTAGGCTCAAATTCAGAGATCAAGCATGAGCTTTCTCTGACTTTTCTTCTTGTAAGGATTCCAGCATCCTTATCTCCTATGATCTATTTAGGATCATGATTCAACTTGACATACCAAGGAATGGTCTTAATAGATTCCTCTTACTTTTCTTCTTCATCCTCTTTTCCATCAGTATCAGCATCTACATCTGCCAATGTAGGAACACTGTTACTGGTACTTGGTTGACTAACAACTAGTTCCCAGAAGGATACAACTAGTTCATTTACTGCTTGCTCTCTGTCGGTTTCCTTAGTTTTCTCAGAGGTTTCATCAACTCTTACATTGATACTTTCCATAATTCTTTGAGGCCTATTATTGAAACACTTGAGAGCTTTTCTCTTGGTGGAATATCCTACGAATATTCCCTCATCACATTTCGCATCAAATTTTCTCTAGTGTTCACTCTTCTTGATGTAACATTTTCTACCAAATACTCTAAAGTAGCTAACCACAAGTGTCTCACTAGTCCAATACTCATAAGGAGTTTTATCCTTACCTTTCTTGATCAGTACCTAGTTCATTGTGTAGACTACAGTGCTCACCGCTTCTCTCCAAAAGGTGTGAGCTACCTTTCCTTGAATCAACATGGTTCTAGCTACTTTGACCACAGTCTGGTTATTCCTCTCTGCTAGGCCATTCTATTGTGGAGTCTGGGGGGTAGACAGTTGCCTCTTGATGCCATGTTCTTCACAGTATTTGTTGAATTCACCATAATTGAATTCTCCTCCTTGATCAGTTCTCAGGCACTTAATCTTTTTGCCACTTTCCTTCTCCACTAATGCTCTGAAAGCTTTGAATTTTCAAAAAGCTTCAGACTTATCTTTCAAGAATGTGACCCACATCATTCTTGAGCAATCATCAATGAGAATCATGAAGTACCTATCATCCTACACACTTCTAGTTTTCATAGGACCACACAAGTCAGTATGCACAAGATCAAGCAAATTGTCAGCAGTGAAAGGTTTACCTTTAAAAGTTGAGGAAGAAATTTTCCCTAATTAACACTCTCTGCACAAGGTATTATCCTGTTTGCTTAGTGCTAGCAACCCTCTAATTGCCTTGATCTTACTAGCCTTCACAATGTTATCAAAATTTACATGGCAGAGTCTCCTATGCCATATCTAGTTATCATCAAATTTGGCCATAAGATATGTACTTATATTTTCATTCAGCTGAAATAGGTTACCTTTGGTCTGCATGCTAGTGGCCACTAGTTCACCATTCTTTCCTTTGATTCTGCACACTCCATTCTTGAATTCTAGAGTGAGACTACTATCATTCAGCTGGGCAACACTCAAAAGATTGTGTCTAAGACCATCAACCCAATACACATTGTCAGCACTACTCTTTCCATTCAGAGAGATGGACCCTCTGCCCTTGACCATGCATGGTGCATCATTACCAAAGTGAACCACACCACCATCATACTCTTCCAAGGATAGAAACTTGCTTTGGTCACCAATCATATGGTGAGAACAACCATTGTCAATGATCCACTCATTGGAATTATCAAACTGGGAGACAAGAGCTTTCTTGTCTGATGCATCTTCCTTGACAGCAACAAACACAATATCTTCATTTTCTTCATCATCTGATTCCTCATCTGTGACACCTTCATCAACTACCACAAGACAGTTTCTCTGCTTTCCTCCTTTGAATTTCTTGAACCTTTCCGGTTTGTCCTTGTTATCACCATTAGGATAGTTTACAGCTATATGTCCTATCTGGTTGCAAGAAAAACATTTCAAAGGAAGCTTACCTCTGTATTTACCAGTTCCTTTAGGAAGTTTCCTGGCAAGAAGAGCTTCAAATTCCATTAGAAATTCCTCATCATCCATTACTCTACCCTGACTTGTTCCATCACTGGTGCTTACTTCTTTTCCTTTTCTGGATGGTATAGTAGAAGCTTTAAAAGCTAATTCAGTCTTTTGAACACTACCATCAAAACTATTTAGCTCATAAGTAGTCAATTTTTCAATGATGGAGTCTAGGGATACCTTAGTCTTGTCTATTGACCTCAACTCCTGAATAGCTGCAACCCTTATAGCATAGACTGGTAATAAAGATCTCAGAACTTTGCTTACCACAATGGCATCTTCCATGGTACCACCTACACTCTTGATATCTCCGACAATAGTTTTGATTCTTATTCCATACTGTTGAATGGTCTCACCTTCAACCATCCACATGTCTTCAAACTTCCCTATAAGGCTTTCTTCCTTGGCTCATTTTACATGCTCATCACTGCCATAGATATTTTCAAGAACATCCCATACTTCTTTGGGATTTTCTTTATCTTGGACATCAATAAACTCAATGTCAGATAAACTACTAATTAGGGCTTCCATGACTTGCCCATTCTCTTGCATTTCTCTCTTTTGGTCATCGGTAAGAGTACCGGTAGGGGCTACATAAGCATTCTCAACATAGCTCCCATGTTGAGCACCCATGCTTCTGATGTATATCTTCATTTTATCTTTCCATATACTGAAATTATCTCTATTGAACTTTGGACCTTCCCTCTTCATCATTTCAATAGGATCTTTTCCTCAAGTGGTTAAGCTTACAACACAGAGGACCTGGAGGTTTTCTCTGATACCAATTGATAAATTAATGATGAACAACTAGTACAAAACCAGTACTAAGAGGGGGGGGCGGGGGGTGAATCAATACAGGCAAAAACACAACCTATAATCGGTTTGTCAACAGACACAGTGTATTGACAGACACCGGTCCATAAACAGAGTACAACCGGCAAAACTTAGAATGACTGAGACAAGCATATACCGGTTGACACTTATCTTCTCATACAATCTAACACTTCATTTCTATTTCACCCTAATGCATGAACAAGTAATCTATCATCAAAGATGTACATATTACTGCTAGATCAACATGAACCACCGCTTAATAGAAAACAATCAAAGCATCACATGAGGAAGACATCACACATGGCACCCATATTTTTCATGTGGAAACCCAACTAGGAAAAACCACAGTGGGGATGAATACCCACAAGCTTTTTGAACTCTTTAGAAGCCCACTTTGTTAGGAGCCTAGTCTGGTTAAAGACAGATACAACAGGTTTTGTTAGGAACCGATCCTATTAGGGATCACCCAGTTAAGGGTTAAACCTTGTTAAAGGTTACCTTGTTAGAGGATTTCAAGAACTCAATAGAGAAAGGATATCAATGACTCAATAGCTTCGAGTTACCATATTAAAGGATTTTCAACAAGCCGGTTAAGGCTACCCTGTTAAGGGATTTCACAACTGTTGAAGTGGTTAGAGATCAATAGATATAAAAATGACCTGATAATAGCACTCAATGCCAATGCAGATCTGCTTAAGCTCCTCTTCACCTTCTGCACTTACACACTGCAGCTATCACTTATCTCCTCCGGTCTGGCAAGAATCACGTATCTCTTTTCTTGGATACACACTCACAACTTTTGCCAACAACCTCAGACAGAAACATAACATCGACCTTATAGGAAAATAGATAGGTCGGAAGCATAAACCCTAAACCCTAAACCTATTAGGTTAAGGAACTCAAATGGTTAAATCCTGACCATTGAGATCATTGCATTAAATGCAACAGTCTTGATCCAATCTCAAGACATTCTCCATCATCCATTTCCATCGATTTCATGGCGGCTGATAACCCATCTCATGTTATCACCATTTTACAGACTTCACACATTCCTGAGGTGGATAGGAACAATCTCCCTCATACAAGATCCTTCACGCACATAGGCTTATGTGGAAACATGATCTGTTCTTCTTTGCAATGCTAACTCATCACACAATGTCACTGGTTGAGCCACACAGGCTTGAAGCACTTCAACCGAAAACCCTGAAGTTGAGACCACCAACTGGTAGTCATACACTGCTTCCATGTGCCGGTTCCCATAACCATATGCTAGTTCATCTTAAACAAACACACTGCTTCACTTTGGCACAAATGTCGGTTCTTAGTGTTATACTGGTTCTCACATATGTCGGTTCTCACCTCTTCAGCATGTTGACATCAATGACAACATACAATGTCATTATATCCTCATACCGGTTCACATAATGCCAACAATTATTAGAAGAAAAAAAATGACAAAAAAAAGAAAAAGACAACACAGGAGGTCACCAATTATGTTGGTGCTTTCACGATAGGATAATCACTTCCCACTCCATCATCATTTGTCTGCATTCTCCACTTATTTCCATGGTCTCATGGTGTCTAGTCACTTGCCTCCATCCTTCTCATACTTCCTACCCATGTCATCACTCCCTTACACCTGACCACCTCTCTCACATGGCCCCACTTCCCTCCTACCCTTCCATTTTCCTTTTTTGGTGATCAGTTTATTTCCATGTTCATCCCCGGCCATTGGTTTTCCTTTTTGCTGCTGGTTGACCCCACTCTCCCCTAGTAACCATGGTAATTTTTTGGCCCATGCTGCTCACTGGATTCTTTTTCCATCCCTTCACCTTGTCCTTGTCTTCTCTCTTTATTTACCTTCCATCTTCTCATATCCTTTGTTTCATCTGCCATATCTCTCCTCTCGTCTTGGCCTCACTGTTCCTGCATAGCATTTCATGATGGGGTCTTTACCTCGGAGTCTTCTATTATGCAAGCTCACATTTTCCAATGACCTCTTTCTGTCGGCCTGTCTGATAGGTGGTTTTCTTTCTCTAGCTGGTCATCACATCGATTGATGTCATCCATCTATTCTCTTGTGTGTTGTATCTCTCACTCATATCTTTCATTCCATTATATTTTGTTTTTTCCACCTCCCACCGTACTCCTCTCCTCTTGATTTTTTGTTCTCTTCAACCAGTTGCTCTGTGTTTCACCCTTGTTGGCCCGCTCTAGTTGGCTCCCTCTCTCTTCATTAGGACTTGGTGGCTATTAATGATAATGTGTAGAGGGTTTGTATTTCTTTCCCATTATGTTTAATTATTTGATTATTTTCATAGTCATTATGGTTATGACGAGGATGCCATAAGACCCTCCACTTGAGGGGTATGAGTCACATCCAGCTCATTATACTACCATTGGTTCCATTTTTTTTTACTGACTACCACATACTCAAAACCATCTTGTATCCTTATCTGTAAGTGCAATGGGGGGTCCTCATAATCGATAGGAGCCTAATGGAATCAATATTGTAAAAGCCAAAAGGAAGGTGTATGAGGTTCTTAAAAAGGTAGCATGGAATGTATATTTCAAATTTCTATGTGGGTTCGATAATGATGTAGCCTTTGAGTTTGTAATGGGATTTGTCATAGCTGAAGACACAATAACAATACAGGACTTAACATTCTCAATTACTGAACAGTTGATATCAGAAGTCACTAGACTCACCGTCATGGGAGAAGCCTATTTTCCTGATTTAGTAAACCATATAGGTCATCTAAAATTGTATACTCAACATTTCTTGGAGGAAAGATAGAAGGTGAAAACAACCCCAAAGCAAGGAACCCTGAGGGTGTCCTTAACAGTTAATTGGCCTGATGTTGCTAAGTTGCTTATCCAGTATGTTATAGGGGAAGGCAGTTATGTGTATCTATATGGCCATCATTTCAAATTGCTTTGTCATTTTACACATTGTGAATTGGTCAATTTTCCATTTTATTTTCTTCAGTCCCTTAAGAGAATGAGTATAGAAGTCCAAAAAGGGAGTAGAAATTCACTAGTACACCATGGGTTAATCAAGCTTCTCTATATAAAAGGCCTATAACAAAGCAATTCTCCCAAAAATCGGGCCATATTTATAGGAGAAGAGAGCTCGTATGAGCCGAAAGATGAGTCAAAAACCCTTGAACAAGTCACAAACCCTATATCCTCTGAAGCCAATGAAAAATAAAGAAAAGCATATTCAAGAATAAACAACCTTTATGATTTGAGACCTTGGCTCAATTTGTCACAAAACAGTGTTGTTGCCGACACTAGTACTCCACCCACTATAAATCCATACAATACGAGGTCTAAGAGGAAGTATCAAGAGGAAATTTCTGGGTTATAGAACCTTGCCACAACTTGTAGTTTGATCACAGACTCTCCTGATGTCAAGATATTGAATGTTCAATGAGTAGGACCTGACAAAAAAGTAAGGTATGTAGGATATAGAACTTGTGAAAAAATAAAGAGAGATTGGCACAAAAACTGAAAACCCTATAATCAAAAGATGACAACCCAGAAGAAGTTGAAAAGGAAAACAACTCTAAAACTGCAAAGGATGCCAATTTTATAGAGACATATTTTTCCATAGATAGCCCACAAGAGGACCAAGGGATAAATAGTATTGTTGCACAAAATCTATCTTCGTCACAACATGTACAATATCCTTCAAAATATAATAGTCATATCAACACACATGAGGTATTTCCTAACCAGTCCACAGGTCCTATGAAGAATAAATTAGGGGAATTCTAGGGTGCATAAGAGTATTCCTCTAAGGATTTCACAAAATTCCAAAACAAAATGCAATGGTTGGAAGCTCAAATGTCTTCTTTGCAGACTCATCTTCAATTGGTCAATAATCAATGTAAATGGAAGGGGATAGAGTTATAGAAGATAAGAAAAAGGGTAGGACTAAGAGATAAAATCTGATCTAAGACTCCTTCCAAGGAAATCATAGATACCTTGTTTTACCTCACATTAGATGAACATGAGCAAGTTATTAATAAAATGGAGGATTTATAGGAAAAATGAGTTGAGGAATATTTTATATCCATACCAAAGCATCAACTAGATATTGAAGATCTAAAAGGGGTTTGGGAAGAGAAAATTATAAAGGAATGTCTCACAGAAGATTATCACAAGAGTAAGCTTAAGGATTTGGAAACCTCACTGCAACAGGAGATGGGTGATAAAAATAGAGAATGGGAAGAAAAAGTTAAAACAGATTATGTGCCCATGGAAAAACATAATCAAACTATTTCAGAATTGAAAGCTTTTGTACAAGACAGTCTTTGGGCCAATTACATCTTCTTGAATGCCCACCAACAAGTGATTAAGAACTAAAAGCTCAATGGAAAGTAGAGATGATGGAAGCTATGTAGAACCTTGTGACAGAATAGTCTAAGATAGTAAGTGTTGCATGAGGACATGCAATGTCTTCAATTGGGGAGAAAATGATGACTAAAAAGCATGCCTTCTATTCCTTCATTTACCCATAGTTCCATGTCCATTTTCTCTTGCATTTAGCCATTTTGTCCTTTGAAGTTACCATAATTATTTTAGAAGAATTGATAATTAGCATAAGTGAAAGGAATGAAATCTTTCTAGCATTTAGCATTTAAATAGTCATTAATTTGGATATTCTTGTGACATGGGACACTTCATGAACATGAAGGATATTATGGAGGTTTCAACTCATACATGGCTGGAGATTTTCATATAGACTTTTAGTTATCCCTTCTTTAGAATATAGTTAGAATGTTAAGTAAAGAAGTTGGCATATAGATAAAGTTTAGTTTTATTTTAATGGCTTATGGCCACTTCACTATTTTTAGTTTTACTGATATGACTTTGTCCATCTATATTAAGACTGTTGTTGTGTATATTGTTATGTATTTGGTTCAAAGGACAAGTATAAATATGTATCTCTATCATAAGATGAATAAGGATATACATAATATCTTTTAAATTCTTTGTTGGTGATCGACATTACTAGTTTGTGTGCAAGAAAGCTTCCTACAATGGGTTGAATAGGAGGAGGGCCCCCTCTTTAGTCACTGGTTGTAAGTTCCATTCATTTGTTTTATGTATGTGTGAAGTATAGTATTTAACTAAGTAATGTTTAGAAATTGATGTGTGTCTATTGTTGAATCCTTCAAAACTATCATGTATTTGGAAATTACTAAGAAACACTTGAAATCATCATTCTATGTTTTGTCACCAGTTAATTTGCAGGTCATGTTGCCAGGTTACAACAGCTCATATTGTTAGGTTACAACAATTATTGTCACCAAGTACATAACGACTTGAAGTGATTTAATTTCAGAAATTGTTTAATTTGATACGCTATATCAGATTTGTATGATGTATCTAAGAAAATAATATGTTTGAAAGTGTGAATTAGTGATTAAGTTTGATTTGTTCAGTTTGGTTTGATAAGTATATTTCACTGAATCTAAAGTTTGGAATCTGATGTTTAATTTAAGAAGAATGTTTAATTAAGTTGTTAGGCTTGCACTTAGGCTTAAAGGATTTATACACTCTGGATTTATTTAGAGTCATAGTTGTTCATTTATATAAGTGCATCTCATCCCCATTTAATTGATTACCTTCATCCCTTTGGCAAACAACCACAATACCCTTCATAAGTCTACGAATCCCGAATTGACACATCTAGGTAAAAGCTAAGGGAATACATGATCCAATTATAGGCATTAAATGTAGCATAGTTGGAGCCATAGTTTTACCCTACAAGAGACATCATAACTAAACATATTACCTGGGAAGTGAATAATGGCCAAAGTGCTTCCTTTTGGGAAGACTCTTGGGATGGGCATCCAGTGCTCAACTCCTCCTCACATCTAGGCATTATCAAGGAGGAAATGACAAGAACTTGGGGAAATAGATTATGTGACTATGGATATATGGATAACATCAATGGAAAGAATAAATGGTGTTGGAAGTCCCTAGAAACAATCAATGCTTCCCAAGAACAAAAAGATGAATTAAGCAAAATGCTTGTAGGAAGGTGCAATTTATAGTTAGGAAGGGATGATGAAATTAGGTGGTGTGCATCCAAAAACAAGGAATACAAGGTTAAGATGGGCTATCAAATAGAGGCGCTTTTGGAAGATCAGTGATGGCCAAAGGACTTGTTATGGGGTAAATCTATTATGCCCAAGGTTGGGGCATTTTCATGGTTGGTCATATAGAATAAAATCCTAACCCAAGATAGATTGGTAAAAATAGGAATTGTTGGGCCTGGTAGGTGTACGCTATGTAAAAATCATGAAGAAGATGTGAATCATTTATTGCTACTTTTCCCATTTAAAGTGAGTTATTCAAAATTATCTTAACAAAAACTCAATCTACAAACTCTATTACTAGGAAGTTTGAGATAATGGTTTTGTATGTGGCCTAGGGAAAACAAAAAGTGTGTATTCAGAAGCCTATGGAAATTCATACCTTTTATAGTCATTTGGGAGGTGTGGAAAGAGATGAAAAGAAGAATAGTTAAGGAGTACTCAATGCCTAGGGGATAGGATGATCAAGAAGATGGAGGATTCTATTAATGAACTTGCTAATAGATGGCACAATCAAAATCCACCAAGAATAGTGTATTTACGTTGTGGGATAATAATATGACCAAAGCTTTTAATGGACTGGTAACCCCCACAATGGTGGGAGATGGTGATTGCAATTGGAAGAGGAAATTGAGGAACAAGTTACAATGGTGTGCTCTGAAACTCAAATGGGTCAAAGCAAATTTTTATGGGGTGGCATGTAGGAATCCTAGCACTAGTGGGAATGGTTGTGTGGTGATAAATGAGAATGGAGAAACCATTGTGGAGTGTTCAGAACATATTGGGGTATTGAAAAAAAAAGTAGCAAAATTTTATGCTACCCTTTGTGGTCTCAAGATTGGAAGGGAGGTGGGCACTACCAAAATTCATCTTGAGGGTGACTCACTAATCATAGTAAATGCAATTCATAAAAACTCCATGCATAACTGGAGTCTCAATAGATGGATTATACAAATCAAAAATCTAATTGAGGAAGTGGATCGATGATTTCAACGTAAGCCACATCTATAGAGAAGGCAACATCATGACTAATGAGTTGGATAAGAGAGATATGAGTGATCAATAAGGTTGTGGTGATGGTGGGCATTGTCAGCCTTTACCACTTGGTACTGATGGTTGGCTAACACGGTAGGCTACTTGCAAATGTTGGTTCATATGTTGGCAGGATATCATGTCATATACACTTGAGATTTGGAGGTATGGTCATTGGGAATATATTGTACGTCCATTGGTGCAAGGGATCGACATGATCTTTCCAAGAGGTATTTGGGTAGTAATTTCAGTTAATATATCAATTCATTGGATTGGCATGATTTTCCCAAGAGGTGTTTGGGGAGTAATTCTAATTAATACATCAACTCATTGAAAGACCACTCACATGAAGGAATGATATGGTGGTTTTAATAAAACATTAATATCACCAACTACATGTGTGTTACTAGGTGCCATAACCGCTCTTTAAATCATGATGAGGATACTTATAATTCACAATTTAGGTAACTTTGTGTCTAAACTAGGAACGATGGATGCACCTATCACCCTTGAAGCCACGAAGCCATAGATGGCATTCTTGGGTGAGATCACTAACAAATGACTATGTGGGGTTTTGGAGAAAAATCATGAGTACATTAGGCATGCAATGAAGTTAGTCCTAGAAAGGGAGTTCATGTTGGCCTACCACAGACACCGGGTAAGCTTAGACATCCCTTCTTTCATTTTATCCATGCTCCTATATATGGGTGCATCGAAGGAATGGGTGAAGAAGCTCACCCAAATGGTGTTCAAACATTCATTTTTGGGTGATATTAATGCAACATTGGATAATTTGGACCAGAATTTACTATCCCCTTCCCACAAGAATACTACATTGGCGAGAACTACATGTGTAGATATCTAGCTATGAAAACACAAGAACCAAGGTGTTGTGAGCTCATTGGAATGATATCAATCAGAGAAAAAATTTCCTTCTATATGTGGCTAGAATAAAAAATCTGGGGAAGAGGTAAACTAGCATTTGGATTATTTGACCACAAAAGATTTCCTAGATGAAGAGGAATTTGACTCAAATGATATGGCTGAGATGGTGAAGACTCTAGTGCTAGGTCAAGGAGAAGAATGGATTCCTAATGATAACCATGATGTGGAGGAAATAGCTAGGTCTGAATTCCATGCCACGTACGGCTAGGATTGCTCAACAATCCAATGAGCCATACATGGTATGCAGATGAAATCACAAGCGGAGAGAGAGGAAGTGGCTAGAAGGCATGCTTGGGATGGCTTCTAATCGATGTCAAGTGTTCTTATAGGCCTCCATGACAACCCTAAATTCAGTCATTTTGATTTCTGGTCACATGCTTATGTTTTGATTGCCATACGGTATTGAGATATTTTAATATATAGGCATATGTAAGAGTCGTATAGGTTGCTTGGTCTTAAGCTAATAGTGTAGTTGTGTATAGATGGTTTGGTCTACTCCCTTTAGAAAGTTGTCAGAGCTATATCCAATGGTGGTTGTTGAATCTGTAGACGTCTAAAAATGGTCAACGCTTGCGGAGTCATACTTTAACATTGGTGCATTGCCTTATTTTAGGGTTTTTGTGTCGCATTAACATTTCTCCTATGTTGCACACTTGGTCTTTATCACTTGCAAGCATCGAGTCCTTCTTCTGCATTCTTCATTTGTCTCGCTTTCAAATTTGGTCTTGTCGATAACAATCTCCAGTCATGATTTTGGTCGATCCTCATCCTTGTCAATCTTGTCATTTTGTGATCGATTCACCATTGATCCTTATCCTTGTCAATCTTGGTCAATTTGTCATTGATTTTTGTCAACCAATTTTAATCACTTATCAACATTGGTCCTTTGTCAGTAAGAATCATGATCAATTCGAATCAATATCAATTATCTTTTGTCAAGACCTAATTGTCGTCCTTGCATTTTCTAGGGTTTCATGATTTATTCATTTAACCTTGTTTGTCATTTCTCCCTCTAGGTTAAATAGTTTATTTATCCTAAGTCTTCTTGTCACAATTAAATGTTTATTTAATTGGCTAACTAATTCCTCCCTCTTTGTGAATTAATTAATGAATGAAAAATTATTAATTAATTTACATAATTTTCCAATTTACTAATTTCTCCTAATTCCTAATTTTCTAATTTTCATCAATTTTCTAATTTTCTAATTATAATTCATCTAATTTTCCAATTTCTCCTATTTTCATGGGAATGACATAGCAAATTTGTCATAATTTGTCATAATTGTCAATCAATCAATTTTGACATAGCAATTTGTCATAATTGTCAATCAATCAATTTCGCATAGAAAGTGTCAATTTGTCATAATTTGTCATATTTGTCATTCTTGATTTGAAATTTCCATTCAAATCAAATTCATGCTAATCTTGTCTTTTCTCCAATTTGTCTATAAATTGGATGAATTTCTTCAATCAAAAAGGTTGAATCAATCATGCTTCTAGTACCCTTATGTTGTCGTCTCGTCTTGTCAATCTTGCTTTCACATTATACTTATGCACTTGAAGGTGAGATCCACAAAACAAAGCTATTTGAAGGAGAAAGAAGGACAATGGAGAATCATGGAGGAGACATTCACGTTTGAGATGGTTTGCATTTGATTTGAATGTTTTATTTCCCTATCTCTATTCAGTGTTTTTAGGATTCTTGTCACTGCATTTTGGTTTTCGTGATTGAGCTAGACCAATTTGCTATTTACTTTGATGATTTCCACATTTCCTATCTACATTAATTGGTGAACCTGATGTGAGCTAACCCCCTAACCATGCTTTTGAGTGCTTTTGAGCTGATTTGCAGGTAAAAAACCCAAGAAACAGGGTAATTCAGGGCTTTCTGGGCACTTCTGTGCCTGTGTCACTACACTCTATGCCCGTGTCAAGGGATATGCACCTGTGTTACTGCAATCTGCACCTATGTCAAAGGGATCTGCACCTATGTTACTACATTCTGAGCCTATGTTACTACATTATGTGCCTGTGTAAGGCCAAAAACAAAGGTAAAAATCAGTGTTTTTACTTGCAAATTACTTTGTTTTGCATTCTGTTTCTGCATTTTGGTTTTTCTTTGGTACTAATTCTCTATGCAGCACCTTGGCATTATGCATGGAAAAGACAAAAATGAAACTATTAACAAATTTTATGCAGGTTCGCTAGTCAAAGACCAAACAAATCAAACTTCTAACTTAGTGATTTTGTAGGTTGCCTTGTATTCCAACCGAACTTTGTGTTTGTGATTCATAATTAGGCACCTAGTATGATTGCTAAGTAGGATGGAATGAACATGTGTTTTCTTTGATTGTCGAGTTTGACATTGGAGTAGGAGAGTATGCTCTCATCCTTCTTAGGGTGATTAGAAATCTAGATCTTCGATACCATTCTCATGTCTTGGATTGTTTGTTACCTTTAGAGGGCCTGCCTTCTCGACCATTTGCTTTCTTTTGCAAGCAAGTGACAATCGTGAGAAGGGAATGACCTAAAGTGAGTACAGCTAGAGTACCTTGGCATTCTAACTCACTATAAATAAATACCTGATGGGCGAAAGCTTTGAAGGAAGGGTTACGTGGGAATTGTAGTTACTTGGGAAGTGATGACCCTTGGACTCTTTCTCATATCAACATCTAAGTAGGGCCTCATGGTCTAAATCATGCTTGTGTGACTACATTTGTTTGGTATCTTGGTGGACTTATGTCTCAATCATGCTTGGGTGACACCAAGGAGTAACACTTAACAGAAATCCTTATTAAACACCTTGTATTTAGAGGCCAAAAATCATTCTAGTTGCTTGAGAAGGAGGAGTTTGGATACTTGGAAGAGATACTAAGTTTGCCATGGGGAGATTTCCATGGGGACTGATGCTTGGCTGCCCTAAGAAGTGAGTGCCATGGAGGGGAGCCCATGGGGCCAAGCATATATGTATTCTCCTTGAATCTCATAATGAGTCTACCTCTCAAGTACCTACTATCCTTACCTACCATGAGAAATGTGTGAATGAGCATGATTGTCTTGAGTCTAAGTTAAAATATCTTTTCTTCTTTACTTGTCAAAAGTTGAGTTGTGTCTCATTTCAAAAACAAGATAAATTTATTCAAAACAAGGTTAAACACAAGAGCATTTCATCCAACAAAGTTCAAAACACCTTCAAACATGGTTGTCAAACATTTTTCAAAATCTTGTCTCAACATTCATGTCACTTAGATTTAGGTCCTCCATTGTCCATACTTAGGGCTTAGAGCATCATCTTGCATTCCATTTGGTCCATTTCACTTAGGTGTCATATTGCATGTCCAACATTAGGTTCATCCATTTGCATGTCAATAAGGGTCATCCATTTGCATGTGTCCTCTTGCATTAGAATAATACCATTTCATAATTCAACCTTAGGTTTTGTCTTAGGTTGACATTGTCATACATTTGCATTTGCATCTTTGTCCTCATAACATTAGGTCACATTTGCATACCCTAGGTCTCTTCATTAAGCTTAGGTCATTATCATATCATATTAGGGTCATTTGCATAGTAATTGTCCCTTTGCATATAGTGTCAAAACTAGGTTTTGTCATACTTGAGTAATTGCAAATCTTTGATAAACCTTGTCATTGTTAGGAAGTCTAGACCTTATCAAACTTTTGTCTTTTTGTCATCAATGTCATTTGGTCAAACCTAGCTTAGTATCCAAGCATATAGGGGAGACATTGTCATTTTATCCTTTTGTCACTTGGTCCTTTGGCCCTTTGAGGTCTAGACATCATTTCAATTTCCTAAGGGTCTCATTTTTAGAATTGCATTCATGAGTTTGTCAAAATCTTGAAAAAACAACAAAAACATAGGTTGCATTCTTGCCAAAGATTGCATTTTCATCTATTTAAGCTGCATTTAGTTGCATATCATACATCATCCTTTTAAAATCAAAAATCCCAAAAACATTGCATAGTGACATGTCTATTGAAACAAGGTTCCAAGCACCAATGATGCAACAAAGTTTGACGTATCAACCGACAATGCAATCAAATTTTAATCCAAGGCAATCACAATTATATCCAACCCAACAACAAGGCAATATTGATCAAACTTTTATGATGAAACAAGTCTCCAAATAAAAAAACTAGAGGAGAAACTAGCTCAAGAAAATGAGATTTTGGAACAAAGAGTGAAAAACATTGAGAAGAATAGATCACAAATGTCCAAAATGTTTCAAAAATTTCCAGGTCAAAATCCAAAGATTGAGCCAATTGATGTAAGATCTCTTCTTGAACAATCAGACATACTAGCTCTCCTCTCCCAAATAGAGATGATGAAACAATTTCAAGAAAAGAGACAACATCAATTTCAACATTATGTGCCTCCACAACAAGATCAAGAAGGTGTTTACTATCAATCAGATTTTCAACCATCACAACCAATTGTTCAACAGTTCAAACATTTCCAACAGACACAACCAATGGTCCAACATTTCCAACAGACACAACCAATGGTCCAATTTCAACAATATGTCCAACCAACTATACAATGTCAACAAATGGTTCAACCAATGGTGGAATATCAATGTCAACAACTACAACCAAACATTTAGAAACAAAGGTTGCAGCCCACACCAAGCCAAGTTTCAAACATGTCAGAACAATTGAACCAAGTCCAATATCAAAACATGACATCAAACCAAAAACAAGTTCAAATTCTAGATACAACTATGTCAAAACCTCGATTACCAAGTGAGTTCTTTGAGGAAGATCAAGATAATACAATTATGTCTAGCAATGCCTCATCCCCCCACAAACAAATTGACTCTCCAGTGGCATCTATCCCTACACCTTTAGAAGTTTCCCAAGAACCTTCCATATTGTCCTCATCAAATAATACACCCAAGGATGCAATTATCCAAGGACTATCCATAATTGATTGCCAAGATAATCCAACTCATGATGCACATCCTTGTCATGTTTCAGAAATACAAGACCCAATGCCACCATGCACTTTATTGCCATTACCTGTTTTAGAGGACCCCATTCGAAGGCCCTCTTCCTCATGTTCAAGCATTGATTCCTTGCCAAAATCCATCACAAATGTTCAAAGTGCATTTCCTTCATGCCAAAACATTGATCCCTTGTCAGAATCCCCCATGCATATCCAAAGTCCAACCCCATGTCAAGAGGATAATTTAGAGCACGAAGAAATGTGTCCTAAAGAAAATCAAGATCAAGATCCTGAAACCTTATCATCCCATCCAATTGTTGACCAAGATCCCATTTCCCCAAACACTTGCAATGATTCCATTATTCCTATCCATTCTATCCAAGAGCACAATGTCCTTTCAAATCCCATTGACATTCCATTCCCTGAGCAAGATCAAGATATCCCTTCCATCCTTTTTGATGGCTCAAATTAAAAGTCAAGAGCAAAGCACCTTTAAAGAGGAATCTAATGATCTTCCTCCTTGTCAAGATCAAAGTATCCTTCCAAATTCATTTCCAACACAAGACCCTATCATTCCTTCAGATCCTCCACAAGATCCACTTGTTCCTCCATCTCCACATCCTAATCCAGTGTATCCACTCCAAGATCACATTTCTTTTGATGATCCCATTAATTCTCCCATTCCATCTCTTGAAGAGCTTGTCATTGAACCATGTCCACTACACAATCCTAGTCCCCCTCATGATCCTAATCCCCTTCATGATTCTAATGTGTTAGTGCAAGATGTTCATGAACCCTCGACATGCATAATGGGTTCTTCTACTTTGGTGCAATCTGATCCACTTCAAGATCTCATTATTTCTCTCATATCATATCCACCTCATAATGGACTCATGTCTTCTTCCCAAAGAAAAGAGTATCTTACAAGTCAAGATATTCATAAAGGCAAAGGAGTAGACCTTCATGAGAAAGAACCCCTTCATGTTAAAGAAGATCTTAAGGGTCATGTCTACACAACTCACTCTCAAGATGTTGGTATCCCTCCATCAAAATCAAAACATACACCTTCCCCATCATACCTTCCATCCATCTTAGGTCCTTATATCCCTTCATCCTCTATGAAAGGTCAGCAAAGGCACACATCCTTGAGTAAATTTCATCCATCCAAAAGAACTCCATTTCATTCATATCCATCCATGCATTCCTTTCCCCCTCCAAGCAATTTGGATGCCAAGCATAAACGTCATAAGTCTAGCAATCCACATGTATTCAAGGATCAACATGTCCAATATAATCGACATGTCAAAACAAAGAACAATATGATCTATAAAGAAAAAGAAATATCCAAAAGGCCACAAAGGCCCAATGAGCAAAATAAAGCAAAGTCAAAATATATATGGGTTCCTAAATCCCTTGTGCAAGAAATGCACTCCAAGGAACCACAAAAGCATGAAACATCAAAAACCATGTGGATTCCCAAGAAGCTCCTTGAAGCACAAAAAGAAAAACCCAGATTGGCATCTAAAATTTCTATTCCTCCATCTAAACTTTCCAAGTCTATTCCTCCACCACCTTCTTCATCCGTTTTGGGCCCTTATGTCCCAGGATAACTATCCTTTCCTCCATCCAAATCTCAATATCCAAAATACATTTTTCCTCCATCAGTCCATCACCCCTCAAGGTGTGTGCCAATGTCAATCTTGCCAACATTTCCATCAGTGAAGCCCAATTCTTCCAATACCCTATCCATTTTCCAATGCATATTTTCCATCCGTCGATCCCTTTGATCCAATTCTTTGCATAAATCCTTTCCTTAGTTTCATCTCATTCTCCATGTCCTTATCCTAGCAATGTCTTTGAGCATACTTTTAAAGGTCATGGTCCATTTTTTCAAGGCTACTATCCAAATAAAAAATATGCTTGAGTTCTTCTTCCATCCCCTATCATGTGTCCATCTTCTATTGAAAAAGTCAAAATACAAAAAAAAAAAATTGAAAAAAAAAAAAGACAAAAGAAAGAAAATAAAGAAAAATAATTCGTCCACTGGTGAAAACCTGGCAAACAGGCGCCTTGGGCAAGTACCATGATGAAAACCTGGCAAATAGGTGTCATGCATAATTTATGAACTTCTTGCACACCACCCTTGGGGGCAGGTTTTATCCTATCATATCCTTTTGTCCTTCATTGTTTCATTATACTATCATACCATGTCATTACCCTTCATATCCTATTGTCCCTCATGTCTAGTTTCCCTTTCCACCTTTGATCTTGACAAGGCTGATGATCTTCATGAGCATCATGCATCTTGTTTGCAGCTTTTAGTCCATCATAGCTTTTGGTCTTTATCCATTTGCTTATTTCATCCATATTCCCTATCTTATTGCAACTTTATGCCACTATCCCATATTTTATCCCGACCTTCAGTCCATGTCCCTTATCCATTCTTGGTCTTGCTTATCCTATCCATATCTTATCACTATCCATACACTCTTTTTGTCCCTTGATCTTGATCTGACATAAGGATGCAAAATTTAAACATGCTTTCAAAAACCTCTTGACATGTCCCTCATGTCATGTTCCTGCCTTACATTGTCATATCCAGTCTCTTGTCCCATCATGCAATAGCCCTTGAAAATTGCATCCGCATTGTCTCCATAATCAAAGGCCTCTGTCTTCCCTCTATCCACCAACATTTCAGAAAGCCTATTTATTCACCTATCATATTCCTTGCCTTGCTAGACACTAGGGGCAAAATCATAAAAATTGAAAAATATCCTGAAAAAAATCCAAAAAAAAAAAAAATCAAATAATGTCCTGAAAAAATCCCTAAAAATTGAATAATGTCCTTAAAAAATCCAAAAAAATCAAAAAATGTCCTTAAAAAAACTCCCTAAAAAGTCAAATAAAGTCCTGAAAAAAACAAAACAAGCATTTTGCAATAAATATCCCCTTTGTGCATAGACAGATCACTAAGCATACATCCAATGGCAATCAATCACAACACTGTGCTTTAACTGAAATCACGCATTCACAGATGAACTTTTCAATCAAACCAGGCATTCAAACTGATCAAAATTGTCATGTCAATCACTCAACATCAATATCATTTGTCCTTGTCACTATTATCATGGGTCTTATACAGGGTGTGGTATACTTGAAACTAGACTGTGTCCTATCTTAGACGGGGTACCACATTCCCTGGAACCAGACAGCATGATCATTCTTGTTTTCCACTTTTGACAATGATGATCAGAATGTTTGTTTGACTTGTTTGAATTTGTGAGTCTTATCTTTTTATTGATTTATTTTTGGCTTTGACCATGTTCCTATGTTGCTCAATGATGTCACTAAGTGATTTAGAGTGGTCGGGATGGCTCATGGTCCTTTATTATTTTTTCTCTTCTATTTGTGGAGTGTTTCATAACATTCTGGGGCAAGTTTGTCTTAGGATTTTTGAACCATTCCTTGTCTGTGAACATGTCTATCTTACGCAAAGGGATTGCATTATCGCTCTGGCCTTCATTGCCATGTTGCGCCACATCCATTTTACCATATCAAATAAAGGTTCTCACCTACTTATGTGCATATGTGAAAGCAAGTTTTCCTTCATCTCTAATTGTCCTCTGTCTAATTTCTTCTTACTAACATTTATTCCATCAGTCTTGGCAATTTGTTCGAACCTATCATTTTCTATCATTCTTATCGATCAATTGGCCTCTTTTCTAGATGTTTCCGATCAATTCCTCGAGGGGGCATGCATATGTCATTATTATTGTCTGGGGCATTTTCATTATTGTTCTTTGAAACAACGCTTAGAATCGCATTGTCTCAAAGAGGGGCAAAATGTAGACATCTAAAAATGGTCAACACTTGCGGAGTCATACTTTAACATTGGCGCATTGCCTTATTTTAGGGTTTTTGCGTCGCATTAATATTTCTCCTATGTTACGCACTTGGTCTTTATCATTTGCAAGCATCGAGTCCTTCTTCTGCATTCTTCATTTGTCTCACTTTCGAATTTGGTCTTGTCGATAACAATCTCCAGTCATGATTTTGGTCGATCCTCGTCCTTGTCAATCTTATCATTTTGTGATCGATTCGTCATTGATCCTTATCCTTGTCAATCTTGGTCAATTTGTCATTGATTTTTGTCAACCAATTTTAATCACTTATCAGCATTGGTCCTTTGTCAGTCAGAATCATGATCAAATTGAATCGATATCAATTATCTTTTGTCAAGACCTAATTGTCATCCTTGCATTTTCTAGGGTTTCATGATTTATTCATTTAACCTTGTTTGTCATTTCTCCCTCTAGGTTAAATAGTTTATTTATCCTAAGTCTTCTTGTCACAATTAAATGTTTATTTAATTGGCTAACTAATTCCTCCCTCTTTGTGAATTAATTAATGAATTAAAAATTATTAATTAATTTACATAATTTTCCAATTTACTAAGTTCTCCTAATTCCTAATTTTCTAATTTTCATCAATTTTCTAATTTCCTAATTGATAATTCATCTAATTTTCCAATTTCTCCTATTTTCATGGGAATGACATAGCAAATTTGTCATAATTTGTCATAATTGTCAATCAATCAATTTTGACATAGCAATTTGTCATAATTGTCAATCAATCAATTTCGCATAGAAAGTGTCAATTTGTCATAATTTGTCATATTTGTCATTCTTGATTTGAAATTTCCATTTGAATCAAATTCATGCTAATCTTGTCTTTTCTCCAATTTGTCTATAAATTGGATGAATTTCTTCAATCAAAAAGGTTGAATCAATCATGCTTCTAGTACCCTTATGTTGTCATCTCGTCTTGTCAATCTTGCTTTCACATTATACTTATGCACTTGAAGGTGAGATCCACAAAACAAAGCTATTTGAAGGAGAAAGAAGGACAATGGAGAATCATGGAGGAGACATTCACGTTTGCGATGGTTTGCATTTGATTTGAATGTTTTATTTCCCTATCTCTATTGAGTGATTTTAGGATTCTTGTCACTGCATTTTAGTTTTCGTGATTCAGCTAGACCAATTGATGATTTTTGAATTCCTAGCTACAGAATCAATTTGATTGTAAAAGCATATGATGTTGGATTGTAATTGTCTTTTTTCCCTGCCTTATTGTAGAACATTTTTGATATAATAGAATGGGTGCTAGCCCTACCCAGTGATTTACTTATCATATATATATATATAACATATTATTCTCTACCTTATTGTAGAACCTTTTTGATATAATACAATGGGTGATATCCCTACCCAACAATTTACTTATATATATATATATATATATATATATATATATATATATATATATATATATATATATATATATATATATATATATATATATATATATATATATATATATATATATATATATATATATATATATATATATATATATATATATATATATATATATTACTCATGTATAATATATAATATATTATATTATATTATATGTTATATAGATTTTTAATATAATAAATGCTATATTATATATTATATATGATATTTTATATATTATATATAATATATAATATATCAAATATGATATGTTATATATTATATAATATATAATATGTTATATGTTATATGTTATATAATATATTATATAATATATAATATAAAATTTTAATAATATCGGATATCCAATATGCTTTGGCTTTTACAATGGTTGAATGTATTGACATCCAAGCCAAGGAAAAATTCAACACAAATTTCTCACGTTTTGGGGTGTATGAAAAAGACTTTTTTTTCATATCACCACTTTTGGCCCCTCAAGATCTTGCACATACGATCCATGAGTTTTGTCATATTGTCCAATTTCTATAATACCATAGATTTGTATAACCCAGGTGTCATTGGCCTTGCAATCTTAAGTATATTATACATGTATCTAGCAAACTTGAAAGGTTTACATACATATCTAGGATGTTGTACCATCCTAAAATTGCACCCCTTGCAATTTTTTACTACATTTGGGTCTTCACCTTAGTGTTTGCACCCTGTGGCTTGATCAAAGACCTGATTATACTCACACATATCAAAAATACCATTCAACTCAGTGATGCACCCAATTTCCACCTTGATCCTACCCCAAATTAGGGCAAGACCAGGGTGTGGCACCCTAGTCCCCCTTAATGGGGACCTATCTTGGACCCCTCCCCCTGACCTATGTAAAATTTGATGTGGGAAAATCCCTATGTCATCTCATGTTGGATAATTAATCAATTAATCCTATGGGCAAGTATATAAGAGGGATTTCCCCTCTCATTTGAAAATATCAAGAAATTCAATCAAGCATCCGAGCATTCAAGAGATCAAGCATTCAAGAGAAATTGAGCATTTTCCAGTCTTCCTTCAAGCTTTGGAGCAGCAATAGAGTCAATATTTTAAGCATTGAATTGGAGATCATCATTCTAATTCATAAAATCATAATTCCATGTGGAGGAAAGCAAATCTTCACAAGAAGGTATAAGCATTTCATTTTCAATCAATTCAAAATCCCCTCAAAAAAGAGGATTTCTACTTTTAGTCATTTCAATTACATTATTTCAACCACTTGGTTAATTCTGAAAGTAATTCAAACCCCTATTCCCAACACATTTCCCTTTCCTTTTCTGTGTAGAAAGCAGGTGCGCAGCTATCCTTTTGGAATTTAGCTTTATTTGTAGAGACGAAAAAACCCTGTTCAATGTGCAAAAAGTTCGAAGGACCGATTGGAGAGCAACCTAATCCGAACACATAGTCACTACTACTCTTGGTAGATTTCACAGAGAAACTCTGAATCATCTCAAACTTCTCAAATCCAAGTGCATGACAAAATCCCGAATCTATATCTCGTTGTTTTCTCATATTTGTCTTCATTTCCAGCACTTAGTCTTAATTCAACTAGTCAACTTACAAAAGAGGGTCAAACACATTCCAAACACAACCAATCTACTTAGTACTCATTCCTTGCATCATTTAGGATTGGATCTAGTGGATTCATCCCCTCTTTTGAATGTAAAGTCCTCAAAGTGAAAATTGGCTTAGTGATTTCTCCCTTCCATGTGGTGAATTTACTAAGCCCCGAATTTTCCACTTTATAGGTGTAGCTAGAGAAATTATATGTATTTTATGTTCATCCCATATATTATAATTATTTTCATTAAGTAGGTGGAGAACTACCGTGGTTGTTAGATTTGGCTTTGGACTCACTAAAAGCATACTCCCAATTCTAGATACTAGAGAAGGGAGTAGAGAATCTTGTCATAATAGATGAAACACACATGGTGGAGTCCAAAGTGGGGTGTTATTCTTGAGGATGTGAGTCTCAAAGAGGCATGGTTTGAAGATTCTTTTTTTTGGTATATTTATCTTTTGAGAATGCATTTGATTGAAGTCATTGATTGTGTTTCGTATTCTTGAAGGACTCTCTACAAATTGGGCTTGGTTTGTTGCATGATACCTTGTTTTTGGTATCCAACTCTATTATTTCCTATATATTGGAGGTATGAGATAATTATTTATATTTTACAAGTTTATTTGAAAGGTGCACAAGTGTTGTCAAAGTGTTGATGAAATTTTGTTATATTTTATCATACTTTTTGAAGATGAATACATACGTGTCATTTTTCTCTAGTGGAATATTTTTCTTGAAAAGGTTTATCCATCTAAATCATGTTTTGTGTGATACATCTAACATAGTTTGTTGATTTTGTATTGTGGATTTAAACACTTGCAATCTTTTATAGGTAGTTCATTTTTACATAACTAAAAATTAGATATGTATGAATTTTTAAAAGTTGTTATTATAACCTTTATTCACCAATATTAACACACATATTTTATATATAGCTAGAAAATTCCTATTTTGCACTTAATTTTCACCCATGATATAGAAGCTACTCATGGAATATTTTTCCTTTATTTTACAAGATCTCGTGAAGACTCCATGCAAAAGGATACACTACATAATTGTATCTTGCAACGTATGTTACTTTATATTTCCCCCTTGACATATAATTTGATGTCTAAATATTTACTTTGTATGCATCTTTCCAAGTACTAAATACTTTGAAATGCATGATTATTTAGGATTCACATGCACCTGAAAGTTGGGGAAAAATATAGTGATTAAATTTTTAAAGCAAGGGAAAAGTAGAAAGGCAAGATTCAATGGTTAATATGGAAGCCAATCAATCAAAATACAAAACAAACCATTATACCTCACTATTTTACCTTCTCCTTCGGATTGGGCTTGATGAAGTGGAAAATGTGCCCTTGTGCTCCACTTGTTTGAATTTTCCCTTCTTGATCAATGTGGAATACTCTCCAATTGCACAACAAATGGCTAAGTGATGGAATGATGGATGCAAGGTAGATGGAGGAAGTGGTTTGCTATGAATGCTAAGTGATTGTGTGTGCTCAATTGACTATAGTATGTGTAGACACATAAATCTGTCCACTTAATTAGATGAATAGTTAGTATTTATTTGATTTTTTAACCATAAATCAACAATTAATTAATACCCTAGTCCTCTTCTCCTATTAATTAATTAAATTATTTGATTTATTTGATTTAATTCACTTAACCAAATTCAAACAATTAATTAAATAAATAAAACATATTTATTTAATTAATCCCTCCCTGCACTTTTAAATAAATAAACATTTATTTAAATCCCATTTATCATTCACCAACTTGCATTTTCCTAGAAAGGCAAGTTGCACACACATTTAAATAAATGAATATTTATTTAAATCCCATCCACTTGCATTCTCCTATAAATGCAAGTTGCACACATATTTAAAAAATTTATTTATCCTCACCCACTTGAAACCTTTAATGGCTTCCTTTAAAGTCTTCAAGCCTTTAATGGTTTCCTTCTAGAGTTTTCTTAAGCCTTTAATGGTTTCTCTCAAATTCTTCAAGCCTTTAATGAATTCCTTCTAGAGTCCTCTTAAGCCTATTTATTTAATTAAATCCCCCTTTCACATTTAATTAAATCCCTCTCACATTTAAATAAATAAACAAATATTTATTTAAATATCTATCCAAATGCGAGTTGCACACATTTAAATAAATTTGTATTTATTTAAAAAGCCCAAAAATCCCTCCCACTTGCATTCTCCTACAAAATCCACTTGCACACTAACCCTTCTTCTAGAATATTCTAATCCATTCTAATTAGCCTAATTCCCTCCTAAACATTTGCACATTTCTTTAGAAGGGATCAATTCTCAAAAATATATAAAGTCTTTATAAAACATTAATGGCTTTATTTTCTTCAACAAGATAACCTCCAAAGCCTTCCAAACTTGTAAGGCTCTTACATAACCATTAATGGTTAACTCAACCTTGAGCCATGGTTAGAGACTTTCTCTCTAACTTAACCATCATTTCAACTCATGGGTCTCTTCAAGCATTCATTGCTTTGACCATGGTTATCCTTTTAACCCTTGCATGAGAGTTTATCCTTTGGATAAAAGCTTTATCCCATAACCCCAACCATCAATGGTCTCTCATGTCATCTCAAGCCATCTCATGCTGACACTTGTCATCATGGGATTAGGTTGGAAACCATCGCATGGATCATGAATAATGCAATCTTGGCCCTCCACAAATTAAATCAATCTTGACCATCCGGTCTGTTGGAGCCCACAATCTGAAGCTTGAAACCCAATGAGCTTTATTAGCAAAAAATATTTGATTCGGTTATCCAAAATCAGTTGACTTCATTAGCCAAATTGTTAAATCTACTAAGTGTCAATAAAAGATTCCATTAAGGCATATTCCCTATCTTGTTTAGAGCACTTATGTTCATTCTCAGTCTCCTTGGATCCATTCTACTCACTAATTTTGATATCCCCTTCAGCCCCTGCAAAGTTGTAAAATTTGGTCTATGCACATAAGTCTTGTCGATCAGATCTAGTGCACCAGTTTAGTCCGCTCCATCGGTATAGGTTGTCCTGATGGATTGAAACAAGAAGCAAATGAATTCCGCATTGGAACCATGAGTTTTCCTTCTTAGGCGGGTCCCCTTCATGTGATCTTAAACTTCAGAAAAGCGCGCGTGCACAATTTGTCCACTTAAGTTATATCAGCCAAAGTTATTCCGATCCAGTGGCATCCGAAAGAAGTGCGAAGGATTTTTCATCCTGCCATCGAGATAGCTCAAAATGAGTTATCCCAATCGCCGATGAGGAGGGTGGCTTATTCATCAGTGTTATCAGGCCATCAGAGAAGGAAGAAAAATGTCATTCTGATGACCCGACCTACTCAACCTGCATAGAAGATTTTCATCGGGCTAACTCTGCCTCATCGAAAATCATTGGCAAATGTTATCCCGATGGCTGATGAGAGAAGGCAGGTCCATCGGGATAAGGATACCTCCTCGGGATAGCCCGAAAAGTATTACCCCTATCCCCGATGGCACGGAAAAGCTACAAGTCAGAGTCATCGAAAGAGTTCTTCGTATCAGGATAACACTAAAATGGTTATCCTGACGTCCAATGGCATAAAGGAGACATAAGGTAGATTTACCTATGTCAATAAAGGCCACATGGAAGCATTAAAAAGGATGCAAATGAAAAGTCATCAGAACTTCGGGAGAAGGAGAAATAAGTTACTCCGATGCCCGATGGTTTTTTATCGGTATAGCTTTTTTGATAAGATGAACAATGCAGGAAAATGAACTAAAGTCATCGGGACTTCAACAGTAAGGTAAAAAGGTTAAACCGATACTCGATGGCACAGAGGAATTCATAAAGTGGATACATCGGCACTACTTAAGCCAATATGGAGCATATTGAAGCAATGAAGTGTTATATCATCAGGACATTGGGAGGAGGTAAAACGTATTATCCCGATGGAAATGAGGAGCAACGATGGAAGCCTTTAGGGTAAATTAACCTGATAAGTGTTACAAAGTGGAAAAGGTCAGGTTTTCATTGAAATCATATCAGAGCATTAGAGGGAACAGTTTCTAGCTATCCCAAAGCCCGATAAGAAAGTTTCATCTAATGATGAAGAGAGGAGGTTTCATCGGATACATTTATGCCGATGGAGAAAAAACTTCAGCAGCTAATGCCGACTGAACAGACGACACTAAGGAGTTGAGTTATCAGAGAAGTCCTGCCGATTGACCACTAGAGGATTCTACATAAAGAACATACAAAGTGGCTACTATAAATATGTCCAACAGTGATTATGGAAGCTGTCCAAAGTTAAGAATGTGATTAAGAGATGAGTTTCAAGGATAACAAAACATGCGGTACATGTGGGGGTATTAAATTGTTTATCTTCCAGTTTGTTAGCAAAACACTAGTTAGTAATTACATGTTGAACAGTCGCACCTCTTGGTAAGGTTGTATACTCTCATATAAATGAGGGATTTTTTGTAACCAAGTTGAGGGGAGAGTTGGAATCAATAATCAATAAGAGGGAAGTAGAATAAAAATAGAATTCAGATACATTCTAGCCTCAGGCTCACCATTGTACCATTTTGAAGGATATATAATATAATCAATTGTTCTCTTTTGTGAATGTGTTGTGGATTACTGTATTTTTTTGTAGGTTGTTACTTGTGATATTATCAACAAGAGATAAGGTTGCTTGTGTTCTTTCAGCAAAGTTTTGTGTTCCATATTGTAGACTTGGATCAAGAGGGTTTACCTGTAACTCTTCCTTGGATGGTCCCTTTAAGTTAGGGTTAAATTCATTCAAGCAATTTACCATATAAGCATCAAGATAGAACTCACAAGAAGCAACTAACAGATTCCCTAAAAGGGGGTTTAAAAATTGTCTCATAAGTTTACATTGTAAGTCCTATAGAAAATATAAAGACTCTGTAGCCCAAATAGAAAGGAAGGCACTGGCCATCTATAAACATAATTCATCACCATATCAATTCAAATCTTGTATCAAAACAATTAGGATCAATTAAGTAGGATAGATAGAATTAATAGTGTATATACCTGTTAGTCTTAAACATCGAATGGCTTCCACAACAACAATCTCAAACTGGTCTAGAAGTCACCTACTCCAAGAACCTTTGCCATTCTAAAGTAGGAACAAGTTAGATTAGGACAATCAATCTTCTATAAAAAGCACTTGTCACCAGAAGCCACTAGTGAATAGGTACACCCACCTAGGTCCTGCAGAACCTAAAGTGAGAGAGTTAGAAACCAAATAGGTTCACTCTAAAGTTGGCCAAGTCAAATTGGAGGGTTTGATCATAGGAATTGGCATTCCCTTAGAACCTATCCAATCTAAAGATTTGAGACCCAACAGATTGGCGACTCTGCTGGGGAGAATATTCATTTAGAAAAAACTATGTTGTGGGAAAGAACTCATACAAAAAAAATAGAAATCTCCTCTCAAAAAGAGAGGTGGCGACTTTGAGATAATAAAGAAAAGTTTTATGAATGGAAGGAGGTCAGTCACAAAAGGTCAGCCTCTGTCCCAATTAGACTTCAGTCAGAAAAGGAATAAGAATTCCCAAAAGAAAGAAAAATAGCACAATTCAATGGAACGCATGGATGACTTCATGAGGGAAAGATATAATCAGTATTACTCTGAAAGTGACCCACATTCATCTTGGAATAAGCATAATGATGTCGGTCCATCATTTCTAAGAAATGAGGATTTGGCTGTTGCAAATAAAGCACGAAAGGGTAAATACCAAATCCCTCCTGGTTTTGAGAATCACTGATCACATTCAAGGATAAACACATCAACTTCTTCAGGTTCCAGCATGATGGATCCTGCAGACCGTTTTGCAGACTTGACAAAGCAAATGATGGATGTAGCTGTTGAAATGAGAGATGCTGGCAGAATGTGAGAGTGTTTGGAGTTGTGTACTCATTTGGTCATTATAATCGATAAGAATGATATTGATAATGACTTGAATAAGTATAGAGAAAAGTGTGCACAAACAAGTCAGAAAACAAATCAAGGAAGGGGTCACAAAAGTGAGAATAGTACAAGAGGTGATGGTTTTAAGACATATGAAAATCCTCTGTATAATGATAGAAATAATAATTTCATGTACAATAATATATCCCCTAACAACAATGTGGCCAATACAACAATTCTACACATCACAATCAATTTCAATTTCAAAACCAGTGCCCACCCCCTAAACAATTTCAATTTCAATATCAAAACCAGTTTCAAAATCCATTCCACTATCAAAACCAAATACCACAGTACAATAATATGAATCAGAGTTATGGGAATTTCCAAGGAGGACAAGGATTGATGAACACAGAATGCATCAAACATTTTGATTATGCAGGAATGGCAATATATCCTTATCCTATTCCAAGCGAGGTCAGGACTGCGATACCCAAATTCACCGAGAGTAATGCCATCATAGGAGAGGCCCATTGCAAATCCTTTGATACAGTGATGGAAGATTTCTGCCTCCAATATAAAGATGTCAAGATGAAACTGTTCATGCAATCATTAATTGAAGATGCATGAGATTGGTTCAGAACTTTACCTGAGGCTTCAATAGATTGCCTTGCAAAATTTAAGAGACTTTTTCTTGAACAATTTGGAGATCAAAATAGTCCTGAATTCGCTCTGCCTAAGATAATCAGTATCAAGAAGGAACCTAATGAAGCAGTTGTCAACTTTAACAAGAGATTCCATAGATTCATAAACAAAATCCTGAATAGGATGAAGCCAGTTCCAGAGGTAAGCATCCTATACTACATCAATGCTTTCGATAGAAAAACAAACTATGAACTCAGAACAAAAAATCCTACAACTCTTCAAGGAGTTATGAAGGCTGCCATAACTATAGAAAATAATAGAACAGCAGCCGAAATAATGGGGAGAAGGGAGGATGCAAGATTGTTCAACCCAAAGGCACCTAAACAAACAAAAGATGAGGACAAGTTGGATAAGGTGCTGAATGCTCTCAAGGATTCGTCTATCAGGGTAAACAAAATAGAGAAACAACAATTCTACTACCATGATAGGCCTAGACTTCATGATGTGCCTTATAATGCCACATGGAAAGATGGAAAACCGATTGATAAGAATCAGAAGGAAAGTAACCAAATAACAGACCCTTTGAGGAAAGCGGTGAACCAAATAGTTGATGAAGATATGTGGTGTTTGGCATGTGACATGCCTCACTCTCCTTACCAATGTGCAGTAGCAATGAAGTTGTAGGGGGAAGGAGAGGAATGTGAAGGATATGAGGGTGACCATACAATAAAATTACTATCATTTGAAGAGTACGATTCATTTGAGGAAGATGAAGAGAATGATGTAAACTTCAGACGAATCAATCAACAGTGTTGTATGCAGCAGGTATTCTCGAATGAAGAAAATGAGGTCAAGCTAAGGGTCCCTACTAGAGAGGAATGGGAAAGAATTACTGCGGCTGCTATTGAACAAGCTAAAAGAACCTACATGCTAAGGAATACAACCATAGATCATGAACAAGGTAAACCATCTGGCATGTTCATCAAGGATAGTGGCAAAGCATCAAAACCAATAATTAAGCCAAGTAAGACCCCAGAGTGTAGTATAAAGATATCAAAAGAAAAGGAGTGGCAGACCTCTAGAATACAAAAAAATGAAAAGGATGAAACAATGAATACTTCAACACCACCTGCTACAACATCATTTGATATTGCAAATACGTTAACTCAGATGAAGGTTTCTGTACCATTACTTGAGATGATGAAATTTCCAAAGTACGAGGAGAAAACTTTGAAGGTAATTAATAGTGTTTCTGAGGAGAAGACTAAGGAACATAAATGAAATGGTCAGGATAACAATGCTAAGAGTAGCCCTGTCCCAACCATATACCTAGGGTCAATGATAACAAAGAGTCCTTCTCAAGTGGACCCATTCTATCTGACCCTCATGATCAACAACAAGAGGATAAAGAACTGCATGATTGATTTGGGAGCTACTATAAATGTTATGCCTACTAGAGTCATGAAGGAACTTGGAATGAAAGTGGACACAACTTTTGGTAAATGTTATGCCATTGATAACCGTTCTGTCCCTGTAGTTGGTGTCATGAAGAATGTTGAATTCAAGTTGGCAGCATGTCCAGAAGCATCATATAAGATAGATATCACCGTGGTTGATGTTCCTCCTAATTATGGCATGTTGTTATCCAGATAGTGGTCCAACCTAATAGGAGGCCATGTTCAGCTAGATTTATCATACACCACCATACCGGTGAATGGACAGGAGGTGAGGATTGAGAGGGAACCCCGCTCTAAGTACATCATTGAGGAGGCAAAACCTATTGAATCAGTGTGTTTCATTCAGTCAGATTTAGATAATTTTAAAGTGGAATTAACAAAACCAAAAATAGAAAGCTCGACTCCATTTGAGTCATGTGTCAAGGAAAGTAAGGATGAAGTATGGAGGATGTACTTTGATGGATCTTGCAGTAAAGAGGGAAGTGGGGCTAGAGTTATTTTTATTTCACCAGATGGAGAGACATTAAAGTACTCTTTCAAGCTAGTATTTGAATGTACAAATAATATCGCAGAATATGAAGCTTTACTCACTGGACTTAACATGGCTGCCAAGGATGGGATTCGATTACTCAGTGTCTACAGGGATTTAGAGCTAATAATATCTTAGATCAAATAGAAGTACACCTCTAAACATCTTAGATTGAAGCAGTATAGGAATGTTGTATGGGATACCATCGAACTATTTGATGCTTTCCAGATAAATTGGGTTGACAGATCAAAGAACATCATGGCTGACTTCTTGGCTAATGTGGCCTTGAAAGGAGATGATGTAACACTGAATGGAGTATCAAAGATAGAAATAAAAGTCAGGCCCTCTGTCCCTGATAACCTATACAATTGGAAAATTTTCCATGATGATATCGACTTATTGAACTTTCTACAGTGGGTGGACCATTACCAAGCACAGGCTATCAACTTCAATGATTTTGTGGAAGAGACAGATGGGAAAAAGACTCTGTTTGGATAGGAAAACATACAACTGTGATCAAATAAGATACCTAGAGGATTGGTCGCACTAGAAAGGACCTTCAATGCACAAGACAAAATTGAGACTAAAGGGACTACAGTCAAGGAAACCGACATTGAGCAAATCAATTTAGGAAGCAAAGAATCACTAAGACATGTTTTTATTGGTAAAAGGTTGACTCCTAAGATGAAGGAACAATTAGTGATGTTGCTTAGAAAATATAAGCATGTGTTCGCATGGTCTTATGATGACCTCAAGGCTTACAAAGAGGATCTCTTTTAGCATGAAATACCCCTCAAGCCAGATGCTAAGCCATTCAGACAGAAGCAGAGACCTATAAACCCAACTTTACTCCCAAAGATGAGAGAGGAAATAATAAAAATGAAGGATGCAGGGATAATTGAACACTATAGGTATTCTACTTGGGTTTCAAACTTAGTGCCTCTCAGAAAGAAAAATGGGGACATAAGACTGTGTGTGGACTTCAGGAATTTGAACGTGTCATCACTAAAAGATAGCTATCCTTTGCCTAACATGGATAACATGTTGCAGAAAGTAATTGGATGCAAATTATTGTCAATGATGGATGGGTTTTTAGGTTACAATCAGGTGAAGGTTAAAGAAACTGAATAGTATAAAACAACCTTCACAGTACCATGGGGCACATATGTGTATGGTCGAATGTCGTTTGGATTGACAAATGTAGGGACGACATTCCAAAGAGCAATGGATGTGGCATTCGCCAAGTTAATAGATGTGATAATGGTGGTATATCAAGATGACCTGACGACGTATTCAAAAAGGGCTGAAGATCACTGTAACCACCTGGAAAATATTTTCAACAAGGCTTTGGAGTATGGAATTTCCTTAAATCCAAAGAAATGTCACTTCAAAGTTGAAGAAGGAAAGCTCCTTGGGCATATAGTATCCAAGGAAGGGGTAAAGATTGACCCTGAAAGAGTAGCCACGATAAATGAAATCCCAATCCCTAAAACTATCAAAATTATTCAATCGTTTCTGGGACAGATCAATTTCGTCAGCAGGTTTATCCTAAATTTTGCGGATATCATAAAACCCATAGTAATGATGCTAAAGAAGGGAGCAAAAATAGATTGGGGTGTGGACACACTAGATGCCTTCGTAGCCATAAAAAGGGTGATATCTGAAGTGCCAGTATTAGTATCTCTAGATTTTAGCAAGCCTTTTCTGATTTTTTCATTCGCTTCATGCCATACAGTAGCAACGGTGTTATTACAAAAAAATTGAGATGGTTGTGAATAGCCTATTGTGTATTTTAGTAAGTCATTGAATCCTTCTGAGAGTAGGTATGATCTGAATGAAAAACAAGCTTATGCTTTGGTGAAAGCAGTGAAGCAATTTAGGCCATATTTGGTAGGTGCGGAAGTTATAGCATATGTTCCCAATGCGACAGTGAAGGACATATTCAGGAAAACTAAGGTCACAAGAAGAAGATGCAAATGGATTAATCAGATCCAAGAATTCAACATCGAACTCAAAATCTCGCAAGTCATCAAAGTTCAAGGATTATCTAAACTTATGGCAAGAGCAGAGGTCGAGAGCTTCAAGTAAATGGAATAGAATTGGAAGAAGCTAGTTTCAGAATTGAGAATACTACATGGTATATAGACATCATGTACTATCTCAAGCAATTGAAATGTCTAGACAGTATGACTGATAATCAGAAAAGGACATTAAAACTGAAGTCTGTGAGATATGTGATCATCAATGGAGACTTGTACTAGAAAAATAGAGATGGGATACTGTTATTATGCCTAGATGAACACCAAGCAAAGAAGGTTTTACAAGAAATGCACGGTGGAGTTTGTGGTGGTCATTTCTCGGCTAAAACTACTGCACACAATATTGAGATCTGGATACTTTTGGCCATGTGTGTTCAATGACTCCTACACTTATGTCAGAAAGTGTGAAGCTTGTTAGAGATTTTCAGGCAAAATGAAATATCAAGGATCACTCCCATTGAGACCAATGCAGGTTGAAGAGCCATTTCAACAGTGGGGAATAGATTTTATAGGAGAAATATCAGACAAATCTAGTGGAGGACATAGGTGGATTCTGGTTGCTATAGACTACTTTACCAAATGGGTAGAGGCAATACCTACTAGATAGGCCACTAGTAAAGTGGTGGTAAAATTCATAATGGAAAATATCATCACTAGATTCGGTGTCCTGCAAAGATCATCTCCGATAATGGCATGTCCTTTAGGTCTGAAGAATTTAATACCTTTTGTGAAGAGTATGGCATCCAAATATCTCATTCATCTCCCTACCATCCTCAAGGTAATGGGCAAGCTGAGTCGAGTAACAAAAACGTACTAAAAATCATTAAGAAAGTGTTAGGATAGAACAAAAGGGCATGGGACTCGAGGTTGAATCTAGCATTATGGGCAAATAGAATAACAGTAAAAAAATCTACAGGGAAGTCTCCATTTGAGTTGGTCTATGGTAAAAAGGCTAGACTTCCTTTGGATAACCTCTTACCTGTGCACAGATTCATGACACAAGAAGGGATAGATGTTGATGCTCCTTTGCAAGAGAGGTTAATACAGTTAATAGAGCTTGATGAAGATAGGGCAGAAGCTCAAGAACAAAATATCAAAATTTAGGATTCGATGAAAAGGCTATATGACAGAAGGACAACAGATAGAAAATTTGAGGTTGGTGATTGGGTCTTGATGTGGAATGCCAAGAGTCAGGACAAAGGCAAACATGGCAAATTTGAAGCCTTATGGCTTGGACCATATGTGGTTATGGGTAAAGCAGGGGAGGATTCTTATTTTCTCCAGAGTGCCATAGGAGAAGTTCAAGAATTGCCAGTACATGGACAATTCTTAAAAAATTTCTTTTCTTAAACAATTTTTCCATGTACAGTAGTTTAGGTTTCATCCCCATTGTAAAATACCACATTTCCTTTAATTCTTGTCTTACCAAACCAGAGAGTCTAGATTCTTGAAAGTATCCATAGCATACCTCCATCCCCAGTCAAAGCCACTGTTGGAGCCCACAATCTCAAGTTTGAAACCCAATGAGATTTATTAGCAAAAAATTCCTTGAAAGTGCTTTGATTCAGTTATCCAAAATTAGTTGACTTCATTAGCCAAATTATCAAATCTACTAAGTGTCAATAAAAGATTCCATTAAGGCATACTCCCTATCCTGTTTAGAGCACTTATTTTCATTCTCAATCTCCTTGGATCCATTCTACTCACTAATTTTGATCTCCCCTTCAGCCCCTGCAAAGTTGTAAAATTTGGTCTATCGGCATAAGTCTTGCCGATCAGACCTAGGGCACCAGTTCAGTTTGCTCCATCGGTATAGGTTGTCCCGATGGATCGGAACAAGTAGCAAATGACGTCTGCATTGGCACCATGTGTTTTCCTTCTTAGGCGGGTCCCCTTCATGTGATCTTAAACTTCAAAAAAGCATGCATGCACAATTTGTCCACTTAAGTTATATCGGCCAAAGTTATTCCAATCCAGCAGCATCCGGAAGAAGAGTGAAGGAGTTTTCATCATGCCATCGAGATAGCTCGAAATGAGTTAACTCGATCATCAATGAGGAGAGCAGCTTATTCATCAGTGTTATCGGGCCATCGAAGAAGGAAGAAAAATGTCATTCCGATGACTCAACCTACTCGACCTGCATAGAAGGTTTTCATCGAGCTAACTCTGCCTCATCAAAAATCATTGGAAAATGTTATCCCGATGGCCAATGAGAGAAGGCGAGTCCATCGGGATAAGGATACCCTGATCCCTGATGGTGCGGAAAAGTTACAAGTTGGAGTCATCGAAAGAGTTCTTCGTATCGGGATAACACTAAAATGGTTATCTCGACACCCAATGACATAGAGGAGACATAAGGCGGATTTACCTATGCCGATAAAGGCCACATGGAAGCGTTAAAAAGGATGCAAACGAAAAGTCATCAGAACTTCAGGAGAAGGAGAAATAAGTTACTCTGATGCCCGATGGTTTTTTATCAATATAGCTTTTCCGATAAGATGAACAGTGCAGGCAAATGAACTAAAGTCATCGATACTTCGGCAGTAAGGCAAAAAGGTTAAACTGATACCTGATGGCGTAGAGGAAGTCATAAAGTGGATACATCAGCACTACTTAAGCCGATATGGAGCATATTGAAGTGATGAAGTGTTATATCATCAGGACATCAGGAGGAGGTAAAACATGTTATCCCGATGGAAATGAGGAGCAACGACGGAAGCCTTTGGGGTAAGTTAACCCGATAAGTGTTACAAAGCAGAAAATGTCAGGTTTTTATTGGAATCATATCAGAGCATCAGAGGGAACAGTTTCTAGCTATCTCGAAGCCCGATAAGAAAGTGTCATCTAATGACAAAGTGACGAGGTTTCATCAGATGCAGTTATGCCGATGGAGAAAAAAACTTTAGCAGCTAATATCAACCGAATAGACAATGCCAAGGAGTTGAGTTATCAAAGAAGTCCTGCCAATTGACCACTAGAGGACTCTACATAAATAACATACAAAGTGGCTACTATAAATACGTCCAACAGTGATTGCGAAAGCTGTCCAAAGTTAAGAATGCGATTAAGAGATGAGTTTCAAGGATAACAAAACATGCGAGACATGCGGGGGTATTAAAATTTGTTTATCTTCTAGTTTGTTAGCAAAAATCTAGTTAGTAATTACATGTTGAATAGTCGTACCTCTTGGTAAGGTTGTATACTCTCATATAAATGAGGGATTTTTTGTAACCAAGTTGAGGGGAGAGTTGGAATCAATAATCAATAAGAGGGAAGTAGAATAAAAACAAAATTCAGATACATTGTATCCTCAAGCTCACCATTGTACCATTTTGAAGGATATAATCAGTTGTTCTCTTTTGCGAATGTGTTGTGGATTACTGCATTTTTTTATAGGTTGTTGCTTGTGATATTATCAATAGGAGATAAGGTTGCTTGTGTTCTTTCAGCAAAGTTTTGTGTTCCATATTGTAAACTTGGATCAAGAGGGTTTACCTGCAACTATAATTGTTCCCTGTAACTCTTCCTTGGATGGTCCCTTTAAGTTAGGGTTAAATTCATTCAAGCAGTTTACCATATAAGCATCAAGATAGAACTCACAAGAAGCAACTAACAGATTCCCTAAAAGGGGGTTTAAAAATTGTCTCATAAGTTTACATTGTAAGTCCTATAGAAAATATAAAGACTCTGTAGCCCAAATAGAAAGGAAGGCACTGGCCATCTATAAATATAATTGATCACCATATCAACTCAAATCTTGTATCAAAAAAATTAGGATCAATTAAGTAGGATAGATAAAATTAATAGTGTATATACCTGTTAGTCTTAAACATCGAATAGCTTCCACAACAACAATCTCAAACTGGTCTAGAAGTCACCTACTCCAAGAACCTTTGCCATTCTAAAGTAGGAACAAGTTAGATTAGGACAATCAATTTTCTATAAAAAGCACTAGTCACTGGAAGCCACTAATGAATAGGTACACTAGCCTAGGTCCTACAGAACCTAAAGTGAGAGAGTTAGAAACCAAATAGGTTCACTCTAAAGTTGGCCAAGTCAAATTGGAGGGTTTGATCATAGGAATTGGCATTCCCTTAGAACCTATCCAATCTAAAGATTTGAGACCCAACACAGTCTTCTATTTTGCCTATAAATAGAACCCTTCTCCTCAAGCAAAGGAGGAAGCATTAGAGAATTATTGTTATAGTTAAATTTGCATAGATAACTAGAGCTTTCTCATAGCATCATTATTTGCATTTGCATAGCATTTGTTTGTCATTTCCAACCATCTTGAATCTCCATATGGCATCCATGGCTAGTGCTAAAATTTGAGAGCTTCATTCATTTGGAACTTGGAGAGGGAAGAAACAAAGGAGAAACATCACAAGGCATCATGGAGGCATCTTAGGAAGGATCTTCACCTTTCTTTCTTTGTTAAGCTTCTTTTATGTTTTTAAAATCTCTTTTGATATGTTTCTAGTTCATTTGGTTATGTTTTTTGGTTGGAACTAACATACTAATGTTAACCTTCATTTGTACCTTGTACCCATTTCTATCAGCATTAGTATGGATGCACAAATGATAATTCTAAAGCTATTAGGCCAACATAAGATTACTTGAGCATGAGCTGGGAAATGAGGGGGAGGAGACCCCAATTTATAGATTGGAATGGAGATGAATGGATGTTTGAGATTAAAGATGATGAAGGGTGGAGATCAGAAGAAGGTGGGGACATGGATTGAGAGGACATGGTGTGGAGACCAATAGATTTTCCATAAAGGTATTTCTTTTCTCCACACTCTACAAGGTGAATGAGGAAGAGATTCTCAAGTACCTTGGGGGAATAAAAAGGAATATTAAATTCCTTGGAGAGAGGACAAGGGAATTAAAAATTTCTTGGGAAGGTGAGAGACATGGGAGAGTGTGAGATTTTCAAATCCTTGAAATGACCCAATTAGGTGCATTTAAAGTTGGAAGGTGAGAAGGGGACAAGAAGACTTATCCATTTATGGATATTGGTTGACTTGGTGGCTAATCATGGAAATTGGCCACTAGCAAATGATTAGTGGAGATAATTAGGTGGGAAAATTAGAAGATTAAAAGACAAGTGGGATTTGTAGGAGGATTTGACAAGAGGAGAGAGAATGAGTGGAGGAATTAAAAATAAGGAAATCATGCCAAGTGGGAATTCTAGAAGAATTACTTAGCTTAATGAAGAATTGGGGAGAGTGATTTGTAGGAATCACATGATTTAGTTAATTAATTTGAATTAATTAACTAAAGGGGACTTAAAATAATTAATTGAGGGACTTTAGAGGAATAAGGGATAATTAATTTATTAAATAAATCAAATATCTGTACTATAGTGATAGGATTAATTAGATTAACTTTAATTAATACTGAGAAGCATAAAGAGATAACATAATTAATTAATTAATTATGCAGTAAGGTTAATTTAAGCATCTACATTTTTCCCCTCTTTTACTCAATGGTAAAATTGGCAGTGGGTAAAAGATAGAAAAAGATGCCCCAACATGAAGATGTAGGTGGTATATGCCCCCTCAAGAATTTTTCCAAAAAATATTAGAAAATTTTGGGGAAAATTCCTGAACAAATATGAAATTGACATAAAAGGAGAGAAAAGGAGAGAACAAAGCAAAAGAAATGATAGGGAGGAAGAAAAATGACCTAAAATTAGAAGATAGGCAAAGAAACAAGCCCATGGGGGATCCTATATAAGCTACAAGGGGGCCAAGGAAGGATCATTGTCACACACACCTTTAGAGAATTTAGAGAGAATAGAGCCCTTGGGGATAGATGGACCATGTTCCTATGCATAAGCATCATGCTAAGAGAGTCAAATGATATCAGCGACCAGAGCACTATGGCCCACCAGTAGGTACCCCAACCCCACTTCGTGATTTATTAGGTTAGGATATTTATTAGGGGTAATAAATAGGCTAAAAGCTAAGCAGGGAGGAGACATTGATCATTGTATCAACATCTCTGTGGGAGTTCAACATCTCCATAGGTGACTAACGCTTGCGTAGGCATTAAGAGTGTGTAGAAAGGGGGATCAATGCTAGTGCTAGCAACCTAGCACAAGTGTAGGTGTGGATCGGGGGTGAAAGGGATCACAAGGGGGTGAAGGTTGTGGTTTGACATCCCCACATGTGCCATGACACATGCGTCATGGTTTCAATGTCTCTACTAGGGAGGCTAGGGGGGATAAAATGAGGGATGGTAAGGGGATAGAGTTTGTTCAAGGGGGCATATACATGCCCCTAGGATGGCATGGAACATAAGTAGGTTGATATAGGCTAGCATAGGGCAAGATAAGTAGGCTAATAAAGTGAAGTGATTGGGTGCAGGAGGAGGAAGGACCACTAAAATCACAAGAGTATTGGCCTCCAACCATGAGGATATATAGATGGCTTAGAGAAAATGAGAGGGAGATCTTGAGCATGGTAGGTCTAGGGTTTGTTGGTAGATGGTTGAGGATTCAAGCGCATACTGGCACGATGACAACATTGGTGGAGAGTTGGGATAGCACAACATGCACCTTCTACCTACCAACATGGGAGACCACCATTACATTCCTATATGTCTGGAGGATCTTAAATATCCCCATCTAAGGTGTGGTTCATGAGTACAGGTTGGATGGAGGAGACTATTACCTGAGATAGGTGTGTGCGTATGCGATGTTTCAAATAGAGGACATGCAGATACACCTAGGTCAAGTGATGCAGATTAGACATATCTTGTACCTAGTATTATTCATATGTAGATTGATCAGTGAACACCTGCTGCCAATCCTTAGTGGGCATGGATTCTCTATCGGATGGGCTCACTGCGTTTATTATATACTAGAGGACTGTGTGGTCTACTGTTGCGGTTCAGTGATCCTCGAGAATTTGTACCATGATATGCATCTATGTCTCTACCAGGATTACCAAAACCTTGGCATAGGTTTTATAGTGCTTCATATTTGGGCATGGAAGCATATCGTAGTGGCACAACTGATAGGTCAACAAGAAATGAGGCAAAGGTTCTCATACGTAGACAAATATAGAGGACTACTACACTGTCACCAGATGGGGGATATGTGGTTCTGGTGGTTCACTTTCAATGAGATAATGTTCTTTTTCTAGTGCCCATACATGGATGGAAAGCGATGGCAAGAGAATTGGAAAATGGTCTGGGCACAAACAAAGTGTTGGCTATTTGGCAGATTTGTTTATGTTATTGAGCACTATGTGTCGCACAAGGTTATGAGATAGTTCAGGTAGGTGCAGGATCTTGTCGACTATGAGAGGTTGTACTCATAGATTAAACGAGATGTGGGGGTATCGGAGAAGGTAGTTGGACCATTAGAGGTCCATATTAGCTGGGAGACGATAGAGACTATTGTCTAGGATGAGAGATATCAGGCAGGGGAAGATCTAGGTTGTACAATGATGTATCTACACTGGTGGGAGGCCCAAAAACCAACTAGACTAAGCATACCCAATGTTTTGGAGGAGGATGAGCTACGACCATCAGTTGATGAAGTTGTAAGAGGAGAGGAGGATGGGCCAGTAGATAGGGCTGCAATGGGAGAAGGAGGACAAAGGTGAGGAGGAGGAGGGGAATAGAGGAGAGGAGGGAGGAGAGGAAATAGGGTACCTCGGGTAGAGTTACCATTATAGGTGCAGCCACCAGCATGATAGATTGGCGAGGTGGGAGAAAAGGAGGGGAGAGAGGGGGACCATCTAGAGCCCATGGATATCCTAGATATACAGGTATAGGGGCAGGTGCCAACATAGGTAGGATGGGTTGCAAAGGCTGAGTACGCTAGGGTGGTACAAGAGAGTGATGGAGCGAGGAAGAGGGAGAGGATATTGGAGGTGAAGATATAGGGGAGGGATGTTGCTTAGGGGATATATGGGAGTTTGGAGGAGGAGCTAACAGTGGAGAGGGCAAGGGCAGTGAGTCTGCAATCAAAGGTAGCTTGGCTGACTAGGGAGGTAGATAACTTGATCGAGAGCCTACAGATGGCATGGATAGAGGTGGCATCCCTGAGGTAGGAGAGAGATAATATAGGTGCTCTCTTGTAGGAGGCATAGAGTGAAGATATGTTGGATAGATAGGATGAGGAGATTGTGGCTCTCCGGATTAGATTAGTCAGGGAGGAGGTAGATGCAGTTAGATTGTGGAGTAAGCGGGATGCAACCCGATAGCTATTGAAGCCAATGGGATTTTCATTGGTATATGTCAATCTGAATAGCTAGCAATAGAGGGTAGAGATCTTGTGATGGGAGGTAGCCTATTACATGGGTTTGTATCATGGGGCAGTGATGGTAGATTAGAGGGCTATGTCATACACTGAGAGTTTTTAATCTCATAGGACCCATATCCAGCAGTCAAGAGGATCAGCAGTAATGAGGCCACCTTAAGCACTTGGGGAAGGACCATCAAGAGGAGGAAGGGTAGGTTGGGGAGGTGGGGATGAGGAGATAGGGGTTGTGGGATAGAACTCATCAGATGTAAGTGATATTTTGATTATTTTGACCCTTAGAGGAGGATATATCATTGTACCATGAATGGTACATTCATTTAATATATATATGAGATGCGATTTTGGTGGTGTGTATATAAATATGGACTTTATTATGGATATTGATGGACTTTGATTATTGTTTTATTATGTGATGGTTGATGATTATTATGAGATGATTCTATGATGTGTTAGTATGTATTATCTGACCTAGTTGTGATGCATGATGGATGATTATGAGATGTGTGCATGCATATGTTATTTATGATATTGCTAACACATTTGTGGATGCAAGATAAATGTGTATGATGTATGCCTATATGATATGCAATTTTTTTTATTTTCATGCTTATGTTATGATATGATGGAGATGAATATAATATGTATGTGATATGCAATGATGTGATAAATGTTTCTATAAATTAAATGCACCTAAATGATGAATGAATGATTCTATATAGTGGATGTGATAATTATATGATATGCAAAATGTAATAATGTTCCTGTATAATGAAAACCATTATTTAGCCACTAAAAGATAACAAACCAAAATAGTGTGACCGATTGATTAGTTACATGACCATTCGTGTAAAAATTAATTGTAATGCACCTAAATTGAAATGGAGATGCAATGTAATAGGATTACTTTCAAATGTTTTATATTGAATACTGTGATTAATTATTGCGACACTACATGAGATACTAATGTTTGAATAGGATTTAATTAAACCTACATTAGTATTTATTATGATCCTAAAATGCAATGCACCTAAAAAAAATGAAAGTGTTAATAAAGATGTGAAACTATATGATAAAAATGATAATGCAAAATGATAATGATAGTGATAATGCAACTATATAAAAAATGATAAATATGTATGAAATTGAATAATGCAAGTGCATATGATAATGAACCTATATGACACAATAAATGTTAAAACTAATAGTGGAACTAATGATAATAGTTAATGCAAATGAAACTGTTTTTAAAATGTGTCAACCAAAACACAATGATATAAGTCTAGGTAGAAGAAAGGAAGAAGTGAATAAATTGAGGTTTCCCAAAATGCAAAATGAGAGGATGGAGTGAAATGGAAGATGAAAATAGGGATAGAGGGATTCTTTGTTGTGCAAATGTGGAGAGAAAATCTATTTTTGATATTGCCCAAGGTAGTCTACACCACTAGTTATAGGAACCAGGATGTTATGAAAAACCCAAGGCGTGGACTGACTCTCAGATAGGAGGTATCCCTTGCACACAACCATGTAAATACCATATAGATGTAGATACAGGGCTATAGGTTTGCACAAGAGAAACCCTCAAACATTCCATACCACCAAAACATTCCCTAGTATACATCCACCTAAAACATGTATACCAAGATATAGAATGATCCTGGCAACCATAGTTAGGGTAGTCGTAGGACATAATTATGCAAATCAAAGTCAAAACACCAAATCATGCAAACAAAATGCACAAGGTCAACTGACATCTCTTTCCAAGAGTAGGACTTAGGGCTATGGATAAACTACCAAACAGGGGAAGGATGTATCTTAATGGGTAAGAGTAAGTGATGGAGTTGAATAGGCAATAGAGTAGATGGTATAGACATATGTATGCAGATGTGGTTTTGACTGCATATACTTGATTAAGGTCATGTGGATGAGTGTTTGGATGATGCACAAATCAAAAAGAAGCTCAAGCTCAAGAATCAAGGATTAAGCTAAGTATATTGGGATGAAAGCCCAGTGTAATGGGTAGAAAGCTCAAGATGGTGGGATGAAAACTCATTGTGTTGGGATGATCCTTATTCACGACTAGAACAAAGACTCATCATCTTATGAAGATACAAATAACCTTGATATCTACTAACAAGGTGGTCAAAGGTCTATGCAGTGGGGTGGATTGAAGAATCAAGGAGACAACCGGCTACAAGTGAGGCCATGGGGTGTCACCATCATGCATATTCATTAAGAGATTAGACATTCTAGGATCGAGATGGGAAGGCTTATGTGGTGGTGTGGATTGAAGAATGAAGGAGATAACCAGCAACAAATGAGTAGGGTGGACTTTGCAATTTGAGATAAGCTAATGTGTTTGATACTGTATGAGGAAGAACTAGTAAATGGTGGCAATGGTCAAGACAGGAAGACATCCTGCATAGATGGGGAGGTGGAGGATCAAAGGATAACTCATGCCATGTCAGAGAATTTAAAATAACAAATCTGACTAATTGAGTCATGTCAATTTGAATGGATCACGAAATTGGATGGGTAGATAGCAGAAGCAGAAGATAGCTGGGAGATGGATGTTCATGTACTGCATTCAGATTATTACAAAAGGTGGAAATCATGTGGGAGGGTGGGAGAAGGATATGGTGTGAAGCTGAATTTGGTCACAAACACTATAAAAGTGGCAAAATGCGAGATAAAGTCTTAGCCCTAAAAAGACAGTGGATCTGGTTTATTTACCTTCACACTTGGGACCTTGTTTTCATCAAGGTGCTTTCCCATAGTTCCACAAAGTGGTTTTCACTAATGGATAAATTGATTTTTCTTTACTTTTTTCCTTTTTTCCATTTTTTTGTATTTTTCTTTCAATTTTCTTTTGTATTTTTTCTTGGTTTTTGAAAATTGGTGATCTCTAAGGACTAGGCATAAAATCTCTTTAGGTGCATGATGTTCATAGGCCCATCCAAGGGTTCACCTTCAGGAGTGGCCAACTAGTATGCTCCTGATCCATATTTTGCAGTGATCACATATGGTCCAAGCCAATTAGGCTCAAACTTTCCTTTCTTTTCTCTATCCTATAGGTTTCTCTGATTTTCCATGATTACTAGATCACCAAATTTAAATTCTCGGGTTCTGACTTTCTTGTTGTATCTTAACCGTAAATGGTTATTATATACCCGGAGATGGTTGAAGGCCTTGAGATGCCTTTCATCTAGCAGTTCAAGCTCTTGTAGCCTGGCAACTTTGTATTCCTCATTAGGGAGGATTCTCTAGAGTGAAACTCTTAGGGAGGGGATCTCGATCTCAAGGGGGAGGATAGCTTCAGAGCCAAAGACAAGGGAGTATGGAGTGTCTCCTATAGATGTGTGGATGCTTGTGTGGTAGGCCCAGAGTGTGGGATGGAGTTGCAAGTGCCAATCATGGCTAGCTTCATTGACTATCCTTTTAAAGATTTTGATGAGGGTTTTAATTAAAGCCTCAGCTTGACCATTGCCATATGGACAATAGGGAGTGGAAAAGAAATGTCGAATGCCAAACTTCTAACAAAATTCTTTAACATCCTGATTCTTGAATGGTCTACCATTATCTATGATGATTGCTTTAGGGATTTCATATCGACAAATAAGGTAAATCAGGATGAACTTAGAAACTTGTTTACCAGTGGTGAAGGTGAGGGGTATGGCTTCCACCCATTTGGTGAAGTATTCAGTGGTGATTATTATGAATTTGTGGCCATTGGATGAGGCAAGATGGATTTACCCTATGAGATCGAGCCCCCACAGTGAGAAGGGCCAAGGTGTAATGAATGGCTGCAAATCCTGAGGAGGTGCATGAATATTGTCACCATGTTTCTATCAAGGGACACATTTCTTGACATAATTATATGTGTCTTCTTCCATGGTTGGCCAGTAGTATCTTGTGTGTAAGATATTTTTAGCCAATGTGAGACTTCTTGAGTGTGCCCCATAGATACCCTCGTGCACTTCATGTAGTGGCCATTCAGCCTTCTATTTGTCTAGACACCTTATGAGGGATCCATCAAAATGCCTTCAGAATAGGGTGCCTCCAAGGATGGTGTAACAGGCGTAGCAGCGGATGAAGGTCTGTTGTTGGGTTTTGGTGAGGTGGGGAGGGATAATGTTGTCATTCAAGTAGGTTAAGGTCTCTTGATACCAAGGGGAATCAGAACCAATGAGTACACACACCATTTCAGACTCAGGGAGGTCGTATGCTAGGATAAGGAGCTACTCAACCAAAAAATCACATCTCTTACTATTTGTCGGCATTTGCAGGAGGGAGCCAATTGTAGCCATAGCATTTGCAACTCTATTGTTTGTACATGGGATCTTCTCAAATATGATGACCATGAATTGTTGTTTGAGATCCTCAACCATACTGTGGTAAGGAATAATCTTGTCATCTTTTATCTAGTACTCATCATTGACTTTCTTTATGAAAAGTTGGGAATCACCGTAAACCTGCAATTCCAGTATCTTCCATTGAATAGCCAAGCAGAGTCCAGTGATTAGTGCTTTGTATTCTGCTATATTGTTGATACATGATGTCACAAATCATTTTATTTAATATTGTGCAATTTAAAGATGTAATGTGATTTTGAAATTTAAAATAGATTAGATCATTCATAGTCTAGTATGAGGAAATATAATATGCTTTTTACTCCTGCAAATGATATGAAATTCAATATTCTTTTCAGTTTGTCAATACTGATAAATTTTTGAGTGCAAGTAATGCAGGATGAGGTGAAGGAGGTCGAAGGCGAGAACACAAATCAGGTAGAATTGCTTTTAACTGAATGACTTTGATAGAAAAGGGAATCTTTCACACACCACATTAGGATTTATAATTTGCATCTTGAAAATGTGGATGATTTAAATGACCTTATTTGAGTGTTTGTTCAAATTGAAATGATGAATTTGGAATGAGTAGTAGATTGATTTAAATAATTATACATGTGTATTGATTGTATGATGTGAGTGGCAATTGAATTGAATTTAAGTTGCATGAGTAATGGTGAAATATTAAGCTTTATGGTTAAAAGAGATAAAATGTGTAGATGATTCGAAAATGAATATCGACCCTAGGTTTTTATGTCCTTCTTGTTCAGGTATGTAAATGTATGAAAAGAGTACTTACGAGTTTAAATTTTGTAAATTGAATAACAGTCTAATATATATATATGAGAAATTTATTCAATCATATACATATATCAATAACCAATTATCGTGAAATTTGACTTCGTCAAATGTTTTGTCTATTCATACGAAATTTGTCTAATAATAATAATTTGATCATCTATTTGTAAATATTGAATATGTATGTATGAAATTAAATTAGGAAATGAAAATCCGATATATATATTTCTTTATCAAAGAAAAGGTTTATCATAGAATATATTAAAAACAAAGTTTAATGTTTAATGAAAAATCATTTATAAATAAATTATAAAACAAACCATATTACACATATAATATTATCACTTTATTAAACATGTTAATAAAGGTGGCGGGTTGAAAAAGGTGGTCGACCGTCGAAGCCAAAGGAAGAGCTGCTTTGTCGGTGTGTTAACAAACTCCTCCACCCATGGTAGCCGCTTTGGATGGTTTGTTAGTAGAACCTCCTCCATCCACGGTGGTCATTGTCAAAGCTTTAAACGGAGGTCAAAACGTGGGAGGCAAAGTTGTTAAGGTAGGCGTAGCTTAAGGGAGATACCACCACCTACCACCACTACCACTATCAAAACATAAATAACGTTTAAAACACATAAAGCCATGATATCTGCTTTAATCAACACATATAAACAAAACTTAAATTGATTAGACTTGGTATGCAACATCACTCTATGGTGGATAAGCTGAAGTCAACAGATTCCATGCAGCAATCAAGCTCCAACTGAAACGGTTGGAAGTTTTAAACAATAAGACTCGAACTTGCCATGAAACAAGGGTGGTATTTAATCCATAAGACTACGTGGAGATTATAATTACAACCACTTAACAATAGAAATAGTGGAACAGTAAATAAGACCCAGAGGATAGCAGCAAACATAGCCACAGATTAGAATAAATAGACATATGCACACACTCATTTTTTCATTCTTTCTCACACAAGATTAGAAGAGCGATAATTCTTGAAGGGAGAGTAAGAATAGTTTGATAGAGAGTAGAATAGTTTGATAGAGAGGAAGAATGGTTTGAGATAGAGGTAGAATAGTTTGATAGAAAGGAAGAATAGTTTGATAGAGAGGAAGAATAGTTTGAGATAGAGGAAGAATAGTTGGATGTAGAGGAAGAATAGTTGGATAATATCGTGGAGATTGAGCGATAGAGAGATAGTTGGATAGAGATAATAATAGTTGGAGAGAAAGAGAGACTTGCGATCAAGGCATGGAATCATTTGACGAAGAATGACAAGATCAAAAGCTTACTGTAGGCACCTAAAAATGGTCAACGCTTGCGAAGTCATACTTTAACATTTGTGCATTGCCTCATTTTAGGTTTTTGCGTCGCATTAACATTTCTCCTATGTCACGCACTTGGTCTTTATCATTTGCAAACATCGAGTCATTCTTCTACATTCTTCAATCATCTCGTCTTCGAATTTGGTCTTGTCGACAACATTATCCAATCATGATTGTGGTTCCTAATGTGCGTTTTCATTTGTCATCATTTTGGACATCGTCAATCCTAATTAGGGTTTTGTCCTCCTGTCAATCTTATCAATCTTATCATCAATCTTATCATTTTGGACATCGTCAATCCTAATTAGGGTTTTGTCCTCTTTTCAATCTTGTCATTTTAACGATCGATTTGTCATCGATCGTTGTCATATTCAATCTTGTCATCTTGCGATCAATTTGTCATTGATCGTGGTCATTTGCAATGTTGTCATTTTGCGATCTATTTGTCATCATTTTTTGTCCTCTTTTCAATCTTGTCATTTTGCAACCGATTTGTCATCGATCGTGGTCATTTCCAATTATGTCATCTTGCAATCTATTTTGTCAATCTTGTCATTTTGCGATCAATTTTGCTATCGATCATTGTTTGTCTCAATTATGTCAATTTGGATCAATTTGTCATTGTTCCTCGTCAATTGGTGCATTTATCAATCAAATCATTTTGTCGCATTGGTCATTTATCAATTCAAAATCATGACATTAATTATCTTCAATCAGGACCTAATTGTCATTTTCGCATTTCTAATTCGTCTTCTAGGGTTTTATGATTTAGTCATTTAACCTAATGTGTCATTTCTGCCTTTAGGATTAAATAAATTACTTATTTATCCTAAGTCTTCTCATTACAATTAAATCTTTATTTAATTGGATGATTTTTCTTCTTTGTGAATTGATTAATAAATGAAAAATTATTAATTAATTCACTAATTCCTAAATTCTAATTTCTATCAATTTCTAATTCCTAATTTCTCATCAATTTCAATTTCCTAATTTTTCAAATTTCTAATTCCTTTTCCCTCCTAATTCATCTCCTAATTTTATGGGAGTGACATTTCAATTTGTCATGAAATTGTCATAATTGATAATCAATCAATTTTGACATGAAATGTGTCATAATTTTTCATCAATTATCAATCAATTAAATTGTGCATGGAAAGTGCATAATTTGTCATAATTGACATATTGATTTGCAATTTCCATTTGAATTGCATCATGCCAATCTTGTCATTTATCCAATTCTTCTATAAATTGGATAATTTTCTTCAATCAATCCCTTCATGAACCCCGAATTTCTATCAAACTACCGAACTTTCGTTTCTAGTACTCTTGAGCTTTTTGCTTTCAATTGTGTGAGCACTTGTAGGTGAGATCCACAAACCCATTGAAGAGGAAAGAACAACAATGGAGCCACATGGAAGAAGCATCCGAATTGTTATATGGTTTGCATGACATTTTCTTTTAAATGCTTTGTTTTTGTGCCTCTATTGAATGTGCTTTGGAATTAGGTTCATTTCAATGAGTGTTCTTTTGATTATGTTGTCATGTTTTGTGTTTTGATTGATCTACTTATCTTGTGATGATTCCTAATTTCTACGCTACATTAACTGGTGAACCCGACGTGAATACTAACCTTCTAACCATCTTACTGTGTTTTGGAGTGCTTCTAAGTTGATTTGCAAGTCAAAAACTCCAAAACAGGGCCGTGCAGTGCATTCTGGACACTTCTGCGCTTGTGTGAAGCATTCTGCGCCTGTGTGGAAACATCTTGCACCTATGTTGAAACATTCTGCGCTTGTGTTATACATCCTGCGCTTGTGTTCTGACTTCTGCACCTGTGTAAAGTCCAGATCAGAGGTGAAAAATGCAGTTTACTTGAAATTTTTGGTGTTTTTGCTTTCTGTTTTCTGTGCTTTGGGTTTTGGTACTGATTATTTGTGTAGGATCTTGGCATATGCATGACAAAGACTAAAAATCAAACTACTAACATGTGTTATGTAGATTCGATGGTCAAAGACAACAAATCAAACATCTAACTAGGGTTTTGCAGGTTGCCTTGGAGAAACAACCAAATTGTATGTTTGAGATTTTTAATTAGGCACTTAGTGATTTATAAATAGGAGTAAATGAACCCTTGTTTGCTTTGTTTGTTAAGTATGACATTGGAGTAGGAGAGTATGCTCTCATCCTTCAAAGGGTGATCAGAAATCCAGATCTTCGATACCATGCTTGTGTTGTTGATTGTTTGTCTCCATTAGAGGGCCTGCCTTCCCGACCACTTTGCTTTAGCAAGCAAGTGATAATCGTGAGAAGGGGATGACCCAAAGTGAGTACAGCTAGAATTCCTTGGCATTCTAACTCACTATAAAAAAATACCCGATGAGTGAAAGCTTTGAAGGAAGTGTTACGTGGGAATTGCAGTTACTTGGGAAGTGATGACCCTTGAACTCTTTCTCATATCAACATCTAAGTAGGGCCTCTTGGTCTAAATCATGCTTATGCAACTACATTTGTTTGGTATCTTGATGGGCTTAATGTCTCAATCATGCTTGCATGACATCAAGGAGTAACGCTTAACAGAAATCCTTACTAAACACCTTGTTTTTAGAGGCCAAAAACCCTTCTAGTTGCTTGAGAAGGACAAATTCGGATACTTGGAAGAGATACTAAGTTCGCCATGGGGAGATTCCATGGGGACTGATGCTTGGCTGCCCTGAGAAGTGAGTGCCGTGGAGGGGAGCCCATGGGGTCAAGCATCTATGTATTCTCCTTGAATCCCATAATGAGTCTACCTCTCAAGTACCTAATGTCTTTGCCTACCAGAAGGAATGTGGAAATGAGCATGATTGTCTTGAGTCTAAGTTGTAACATCTTGTATTCTTTGATTGTCAAAAGTTGAATGTTATCCCACTTCAAAAGCAAAACAAATTGATTCAAAACAAGATTAAACCCAAGACATTCATCCAACAACAAAAAAAAATTCAACAAGATTCAAAGATCATATTCCTAAAGCATGGTTATCCAACATTGTTCAAAAACTTGTCTCAACTTTTATGTCACTTACATTTAGGTTCATCCTAGGTTGCATTTTTCAAAGTCATTATCAAGTATCAAAGTTAGGTTTCACCTAAGTCATACTTCTTTTGCATATCAATAAAAGTCATCCATTTACATATGTCCTCTTGCATAAGAGTAATATTATTTCATAATTAAACCTTAGGTTTCATCTTAGGTTGACATTGTCATACATTTGCATTTGCATATCCCAAGTCTCTTCATTAAGCCTAAGTCATTGTCATATCATATTAAGATCATTTGCATATTAATTATCCTTTCGCATATAGTGTCAAACCTAGGTCTTGTCATACTTGAGTAATCCAAATCTTTGATAAACCCTAAGTCATTGTTAAGAAGTCTAGACCTTATCAAATCTTTTGTCCTTTTGTCATCAATATCATTTCGTCAAACCTAGCTTAGTATCCAAGCGCATAGGGGAGACATTGTCATCTTGTCCTTTGTCAATTAAGTCCTTTTATCCTTTGAGGTCTAGATATCATTTCAATTTCCTAAGGGTCTCTCTTAGATTTGCATTTCAAAAGTTTGTCAAAATCTTCAAAACAACCAAAAACATAGATTGCATTTTCATATATTTAGTTTGCATTTAGTTACATATCATATATTGTCTTTGAAAAATTCCAAAAAAAAAAATTGCATATGCATAAGTGACATGCCTGTTGAGACAAGATCAAGATCTAAGAAGATGAGTGAACCAATGTATCAATCCATGGATAACATAGTAAATTTGCAGTTTCAAACTAGTCAAACAGTGCAAGTTTAAGGTTCATTAAACACATCTCTACCACCATATGGAACGGTTCAACTTGGACCACCTCCATTATATGAACCAGTATTTGTACCCATGAAACCAGGACATGGGAGTGTTCCACCAACTCCAAGAGGAAGTGCACCTTTTAATTGGGATCAACCAAATTTGCAACATGACATTTGAACTCAAACATTGTATGAAGACCAAACTCTTTCACAAGGATTCGGTTCAGACCAAGGTATTCAACAAGAAATGAATCCAAATGTCCAACCAGATCCTTCATCTGATTCTGATTCTTCGGATGATGTCGACATGTTCCTTCAAGATCCAAAGGTAATAAAAAGGATGGATAAGTTCCTGGGCAAAGTCTTTAAAATGTGTCCTCAAAAGTATCTTCACATGATGGGTAATATGGCTTCCTTAAATGAACCAATTAATGTGCAAACACAACAAGGCGGTGAGCCGTTAAGTTTCTCTTCGCATCCCAATGAAGAAAATGTGCAACAAGAGCTTCAACCTACATTGATGAGTAAACGTGCTTCAAAAGCATTGACAGTGACTATTCCTCAAAAGTCATCATTTGAGACGATACATAATCCATTATTCAATACAACGCCTATAATACAAGATCAAATGAAGACCGTGCAAACATCGACAATGGTTCCTCAACAAGAAGTGGTTCCTAATATGCATAAAATTGGATCAACATCTAAGATACAAGAAAGTTTCACAACTGGAATGCCTAATGTCAATAATGTCCAAAGCAATTCCATGATGCAACAAAGTTCTTATGTATCTTTGTCAAACACTATTGTGACAGATCCTTTGATAATGGCTACACAAAGAGCTATGGATAGTGGTGTGCATCACCAGCAATTATTGCAACAATTGAGTAATACGCAGAAGGTACGATCGAATGTGCAAACAAATGATGTGCAACAACAACAATGTCGCATTCGACAAGAAATTGCAGCGCCTTCGGCACCATTACAATTTAACACAAACTTGCAACCATCACAAGGGATTGGACAAACAACACAGCAAGTTAATGCAAGTGTTATACCCCATCCTAAGGAGAAGCAACGAAAATCATCTAAACAAAGTTTTTTTCAAATGATAGGATATACACCGTGACAACAATTGGCACAAAGTCAACAAATTCCAATTCGTCAGCACCAACAACATGTGCCACAACATGTGCCAAGGCAAACAAGTTATCCTACTTCACAACCGCAAGTGGCGCTTATGCAATATCAACAGCGTACTCAATTGCAATATCAACCTAGGCTCCAAGACGCACAACAACAAAGTCAATATCAAGGCATAGCACAACCGCAACAACAAGAGAAGTACCAAGAACTTTATATGTAGGAGACACCAAAGACGACCATTGCAGAGTATCAACAATCGATCGGAAATGTGATATATCAACAAAGAATACCAACTGGGATTAATGATGAACCTCTACAATCTGATACAATTGCGCAACAACTTGCGGAGTTGCAATGAAAAGTTGACACATTAGAAACTAAAGGAACAAAGAAGTTGTATACAGATCAAGATTTATGCCCTAATCCCTTTGACAAGAGTGTATACATGCCTCCGTTCCCTAAGCATTTTGAGGCACCCAACTTTGAGAAATATAGAGGGAATGGCAATCCAAAAGATCATATTCGAGCATTTTACGCGGCATGCACAGAAGTAAACTATGAGGACACATATTTAATGCGATTATTTGCACGAAGTCTCACTGGACAAGCTATGGATTGGTATTCTCATCTGCCAGGAAATATAAAGACTTAGTCAGAACTGGCGCAAAATTTTATATCTCATTTCGCATTCAACATCGACAGTGATGTGACTATGTCGGATTTATGCAATACCAAACAAAAGCAAGGTGAACCATTAGTGACCTTTTTGCAATGATGGCGAAATTTGTATAGTCGTTCTTCTCTCGATATACCTGAAGAACAGCAAGTGAATCTGTTTATCCAAAATCTGGTCCCAGAAATGATGTATGAGCTAAAATTGAAAAGTCCTAGTACTATAGAAAAACTTATTAAGAAAGGAATGAATATTGAAGCAGCTCTTGTAGCTAAAGGAATTATCAAGCTCAATAAGGACAATGACAACACAAATTATTCAGGGGATAGAAACAGATTTTGGTATAAGAACAAGAACGTCACTAATGATGGTGTTGTTGATGCGAGAGTAGTGAATGCAAATCAACCCCCATTCACAATCAAGAAGTTGAGTGTTCCTAATATGTCGACTATGGAACAAAATCAAGCACCCAAGAACAATGTTACTCAACAGTCGCAATATCAACAGCATGCTCAATAGCCGCAGTATCAACAGCATGCTCAACAGTCGCAATATCAACCGCATGCTCAATAGCTACAATATCAACAACATGCTCAACAATAGTATGCTCAACAATGTAATCAACAACAAGGCCAACAACAAAATCAACAACGCAAACCCTTCCGATCGCGGGATGGGCCTCCTCGACAGTTTACACCATTGGGAGAGCCTATCGAATCAGTCATGAAGCAATTAATACAAGCGAAGTTTATCAAACTACCAGATATTAAGGCAGAACCAGCGGTAAAACCGCATTGGTGGAATGATAATGCGTACTGTGAATATCATCGGTCCAAAGGACATAAAACCGCTTCATGTTTTCAATTAAAACATATGATTCAAGATTTATTGGAACAAGGAGTAATTGAGATAGATCCAACCCATCCGACCTCTAATACTGATCATACTATTTTCAAAACTCCTTTGCTTGATCATGACAAGGGTAAAGCATCGTCTTCCAATTCTGTTCAAACGGCCAATTATGCAAATACCAGTTATCACAATGTCATTAATTGTTTTCATGCATCAAATGAGTATGTTTCAACCTTGAGAATAAAAGGACAAGATCCTTCTTGTGCGGTCACCACTCGTCGATCCAAAATAGTCGTGAAAGGAGCTCCTGCAGCTCCTCCCAAACCAGTTCCTGCGAGTCAGTATAATCTTTTGGATCATCTAGGAAAAACACCTACATAAATATCCATTCTAGAGTTGTTGAAAATGTCTCCCATGCATCGTGCAGTCCTAGATAAAGCTTTGACTGAGTCCACTATCCCAATAGATATTGATGTTGACCAATTTCAAGCGCGGATTGGACATTTAGCCATTTCCCGAAGTGTTGCATTTTCCAATAGTGATATCTCACCTGACAAGCTTCCCCATAATGACCCTTTGCACCTAGAAGTCTTTGTCCACAATTGCAAAATCCGACGAGTCTTGATAGATGGTGGAGTGGGTCTTAATATCTGCACCTTAAGAGTGGTCATTGGCCTCGGATATTCAGAAAATGACATTGATGCTTCCAAAAGGATAACAATCAAAGCCTATGATGATGCTGAGCGCCCATCCAAAGGGATAATTGTATTTCCCATCAGAGTTGGTCCAGTGACGGAAAATACTTTCCTACAAGTCCTAGACCTTGATCTTCCTTATAATATGATCCTTGGTTGTCCGTGGATCCATGCCATGAAAGCAGTTACGTCCACTTATCATCAATGTCTAAAATATCCTTACAACAGAACTGAGATAACCATTCCAGGAGATCCTAATCCATTCCAGTTCTGTGCTACCCTAAGGGATACTCCTCAGTAGCAAGTACCAGTCAATAGAGAGGCCAAATCAGACAGTTATGTGGATCCTAATGCATTGTTGGATGTTGTCAAAGGAAAACTGAAGATACAAGACCAAGGGTGTGGAGAATATTCAATGGACCAAACATTCCTCATTGGTAATTTGCCGATGTCTCCAAAGTCATATGGAAAACCGCATTTATTGCAAAAGGAACCCAAGGTCATTATTCAATATCAGCCTCCTACTACATTTGCAAGATGGGGAGAACTTGACAAAGAAACTATAGATGATGATGTCATAGATTGGCTCTATAAAGATCCAACTGAAACTCCACTTGTCAAATTGCCAGTGGAATTATATGGCAAAGGATTTACTATGCTACAGAAGAAAGGATATGATGGCTGCAGTGGCTTAGGCTTGAAAAAAAATGGAAGGATAGAACCCATCATACCTGAGAGGTGACCCCCAACTTTAGGGTTAGGTTTTGTACTGTTATGAATTGGATCCACATCTACCAAAAGGTCCACGTGTCGAAAAGGGCGTGATTCTGACGATGAAATAACACCTGAGGCTACCCAACCTGAGACTGATTCTAATGAATGGGAGTGGAGTTCTTTTTCTTCCAGCTCCTATGCCCTTGACAATATCTTCATTGACCCTGATAACTTGCCTATGAAGGATAAACATGAAATAAATCCTCTTCCTAAAACCTGTCCTCATGCTTGGATCGAGTCATTTTGGGATCCCAGCTCCGAATCTGACACAAGCCGTTCGGATAGTGACACCACAGACATTCACATTTTTACCATATCAGCCCTCTCTATCCTTACAATTGATGATGACATGCCCCTCATATATCCCCAACTTATCCAATATGACCAACAAGAACCGCTCACGTTGGACTGTTTTTCAGGATGACAAAGCAATCGCAGAGTTCCTGGGACTACGGGAAGGTATGCCACAAGGCGACCATAAGGCAGGCTTTGCTATTGACCTGGATTCAACAGCATATTTTGGGGAGTCAACTCCCTCTTCCAGTCATGAAAAAGAAAAAGAAAAAGAAAAAGAAAAAAATCAAAAGAATAGATCTTTGAGTGAAAACCGTAAGGCGCTCTCTGATCATACAAAAGTAAAAATAAAAGACGTACCTACAGGTGAAAACCTTTCTGAGGCACCCAAAGGTGGAAGAGTGGATGTACCCCTATCAATTCAGGACAAATCAACATTGCTGGTGGAGATGACTGAGGAAATCAATTTGGGTACACCTGATAACCCTAAGGTCATGCACTTTGCTGCCTCCTTGTCAAAACAAGAGAAGATTGATTTTATTAATTTCTTTCTAGAGAAGAAGATCAGCTTTGCGTGGTCTTATGTAGATATGCCTGGCCTCAATCCAGAGTTAGTCCTTCATCATTTTCCACTGAAAGCAGGTGCTAAACCCGTCAAACAAAAACTTAGAAAAATGCATCCTCAAGTGGCTCTTTTGGTCAAAGTGGAATTGAAAAAATTGCTAGATGTGGGCTTCATTAGACCCATTGATTATGCAGATTGGATTTCAAATCTAGTACCAGTTAGCAAAGTAACTGGGGGCATCCGCATCTGCACAGATTTTAGGGACCTGAATAAAGCATGCCCTAAGGATGATTTTCCATTGCCAAACATAGACATCATAGTGGACATGACGGCTGGTTATGAGATGTTTTCACTAATGGATGGTTTCTCCGGCTACAATCAAATCTGTATTGCACCTGAGGATCAGCATAAGACAGCATTCACCTGTGCTTGGGGCACCTATTGCTGGAATGTGATGCCCTTCGGTCTCAAAAATGCCGGTGCAACCTATCAAAGAGCAATGACGACAATTTTTCATGATTTCATGCACACTTTGATGGAGGATTATGTTGATGACTTGTTGTGCAAATCTGTCACCAGAGATAGTCATCTAGCCATCTTGGGCCCAATCTTTGACATAATGGAGACCTACAAACTCAGGCTCAATCCAAAAAAGTGTGTCTTTGGTGTTACAGCTGGAAAATTGCTCGGATATATTGTTTCCCACCGAGGCATTGAGGTCGACCCTGCCAAGGTCAAAGCAATCATGGATATGCCTCCACCTTCCAACCTCTGACAATTAAGAAGTCTGCAAGGAAAGCTCCAGTCAATTCGTCGCTTCATAGCTCAGTTGGCCGACAAATGTCATCCATTCCAACATCTATTGCACAAAGGTGTCGCTTTTAAATGGACTGAGCAATGCCAATCAGCCTTTCAAGCTCTTAAAGACTATTTGTTGTCGCCACCTATCCTAATGCCTCCTATCGACGGTAAGCCATTCTTATTGTACATCTCTGCAACTGAAACAGCATTAGGAGTTCTTTTGGCTCAACAAGATGAGAATGGCAAAGAAAGAGCTATTTACAATATCAGCCAGACACTGGTAGGCTATGAGCTAAACTATTCAACTATTGAGAGGGCATGCTTAGCAGTGGTATTTTCAACACAAAAGCTCTGACATTATATGCTAAGCCATCAAACATTGTTGATTGCCAAAATTGATCCTTTAAAATATTTGCTCAGCCGAGCAGCTTTGACAGGTCGCCTAGCAAAATGGGTCATGATTCTCAGTGAATTTGACATTGAGTATATGGAGCGAAAGGCGATAAAAGGACAAGTCATAGTAGATCAACTGGCAGATGCTCCTATTTCAGACGATCATCCCATGTTGACTGATTTCCCAGATGAATCAGTCTTTGCTCTCACACCATCCAATGAATGGAAGTTATACTTTGATGGGTCCCACACCAAGTTCGGATCCGGCGCAGGCATTTTATTTGTCACCCCTCAAGGTGATGCTATTCCAAAGTCGTACAGAATAACTTTCCAATGTACCAATAACATTGCAGAGTACGAAGCATTGGTTACAGGACTCCGAGTGGCAGTTCACTGGAACATCAAGCATTTGCAAGTCTATGGAGATTCTCAATTAGTCATCCGACAAGTCAATGATGCTACGAGACAAAGGATGAAAAGCTTATTCCTTATAAGCACATGGTAGACTTCTTCAAGACAAAATTCACAGCTATCCATTTCAGTCAAGTGCCAAGAATACAAAATAAGTTGGCAGATGCGATGGCTACGATTGCTTCCATGATAAATATGCCTCATAATATGGACAAGTGTGAATTCTTAGTTGAACAATTGCTAGTCCCCTCTTTTGACATTCCGACAGCTGACGTGATGTGCATTCTTGTTGGTCCCAACTCCCCGTGGTACAATGATATATATCAGTATTTGAAATCCCAGACCTTACCACCTAACCTTTCCACTAACCAACGTCGAGCCTTTATTCGACAAACAGCCAAATATGTCATCATCGCTGACACCCTTTACCGCCGTTCTTTTGACCATACCCTCCTCAAGGGTTTGGATTCTGACGAAGCACAAACGGCTTTACACGAGGTTCACGATGGTATATGTGGGGGCCATTTCAATGGTCTTAGCTTAGCCAAAAAGTTGATTCGTGCTAGGTATTATTGGCCCACTTTGGAAAAAGATGTTCATGAGTTTGTTAAAAAGTGCTACAAATGTCAGATCCATCGAAATTATATTCATGCACCAGCTCAAGAGCTTCATTCTGTTATATCTCCATGGCCCTTTTCTCAGTGGGGATTAGATCTTATCGGCAAGATTCAGCCAACATCTGCAAATGGACACAAGTTCATTATTACAGCTACAGAATATTTTACAAAATGGATTGAAGCCATCCCCATGACCTATATCATTGGTGTCCAAATTTCAAAATTCTTGCTAAATTATATCATATGCAGATATGGGGTTCCCCTTGCCATAGTCACAGATAATGGTCGACCCTTCAAGAATAAAGATGTTAAAGAGCTTTGTGAAAAATTTCATATTCAACACCGTTTTTCTAGCCCATACTATCCACAGGGTAACGGTCAAGCTGAAGCATCAAATAAAACCATTATCAAGATCCTGAAAAAAGTTGTCAATGATGCTGGTCGAGATTGGCACGTACAGTTAAATCCAGCACTGTGGGCCTATCGCACTTCTATCCGCACACCTACTAGCGCAACACCTTATTCCTTGGTGTATGGTGCGGAAGCCATTTTACCTTTGGAAGTCAAGATTCCTTCCTTGAGAGTTTCCTTGCAACACCTGATTGATGATGAGACACACAGAGTCTCTCAGCTGCATCAGCTTGAGATGTTAGATGAAAAATGTTAGACAGCTCTGACACATTTGCAAGCATACCAAAACCGTCTCCGTCGCTCTTATAATAAGAAGGTCAAAGGGCGACACTTCGAAGTGGGAGACCTGGTTTTAAAGGCAAATCCCAAGAATGCATAGTCTACTGACGTCATCAAGGGCAAGTTTGAACCTAATTGGGTTGGACCTTTCATAGTAACTGCAGCCTATGGCTCGGGGGCATATCAGCTTGCGACTCCAGAAGGTGAACCTCTGTTTGATCCTATCAATAGTATGCATCTTCGCAAATACTGGGCATAGTTTTCTGCCAGATATTTCTTCAAATATGATCCTGAAAAAATACAAAAAAATGAAAAAAAAAGCAAAAAAATCAGAAAAAATGAAAAATGAAAAAATACAAAAAAAGAGAAAAAAGAAAAAAAAAAAAAAGAAAAAAAAAAGTAAAGAGCAAAAAAAATGATTCGCCCTCTAGTGAAAACCTGGCAAATAGGCGCTTTGGGCAAGTACCATGGTGAAAACTTGGCAATCAGGCGCCATGAGTAATGAGATTATTGCTCTGTCATCTATCATGACTTCTAGCCATGCTTTCTCTCGGCTAGTTATCATGCCTATCTTTGTCTCAACCCAATGTTTCACTCCAGGCCTATTATTGGTCAACATCACTGTCTTGCTTACTCCAGTGTCTTGTACATATGTTTTGGTCCTGGTTTATGTGTCTTTCAAGTGCGCATTGGGTGCTTTTCCCTCATCATGATCAATCACTAAAGTCTTAAAAATTGAAAAAAGTCCTGAAGAAAGTCATAAAAAATCCAAAAATGTCCTGAAAAAAGTCTTAAAAATTGAAAAATGTCCTGAAAAAAGTCTTAAAAATCAAATAATGTCCTGAAATAATCCAAAAAAATCAAATAATGTCCTGAAATAATCCAAAAAAATCAAATAATGTCCTGAAATAATCCAAAAAAATCAAATAATGTCCTGAAATAATCCAAAAAAATCAAATAATGTCCTGAAATAATCCAAAAAAAATCATATAAAGTCCTGAAAAAAATGAACACAAAAAAAATTGTAAAACTCCAAAAACCAAAAACACGCATTTTGCAATAAAGTATTCCCTTTATTCATCGACAAATCACTGAGCATTCCTCTAACGGCTCACAATCAAACATTGTGCTTTAATGAAATCACGCATTAACCAGATGAACTTTTTCAACCAAACCAAGCATTCAAACTGATCACAATTGTCTTATCAATCGAATATCCGCATTAAAAATCATTTGTCCTTGTCACATTATCATGGGTCTTATACAGGGTGTGGTATACTCGAAACCAGACTGTGTCCTGTCTTAGACGGGGTACCGCATTTCCTGAAACCAGACAGCATGATCGTCCTATCAGCACGTTCAACTTTTGACAATAAAGATCAAGATGTTTGTTTGATTTGCTTGAATTTGTGAGTCTTATCTTTTTATTGATTTATCTTTGGCTTCGATCATGTCCCTATGTTGCTTGATGATGTCACTGAGTGATTTAGAGTGACCGGGATGGCTCATGGTCTCTTTCTTTGATTGTGATTGTCGTTTGTCTGTGATGTGTCTGTCTTTCACAAAAAGGGTTGCATTTCAGCTATGGCCTTCAATGCCATGATGCTACGCATCCATTTTGCTAAATAAAAATAAAGGTTCTCACCTACAAAGTGCATTACTGAAAGCAAGTTTTCATCATCTCTAACTGTCTTCTATCTCATTTTTTTCTTACTAACACTTCTTCCGTCCAGTCGGATAGTCAGTTCAGTCTAGTGCTCCGATATCCACGCACATATGCTGCATCCTGCATTCATTTGGTTAGTACATTTGCATTCCATCACGTATATTACATCAAGCATTGTTATCCATTTCATTTCATAAATACATCAAACAAAATACATAAAAATGCATCCATACATGTTCATAAACCAGTGCATAAGTCATCCATACATGCAAAAAACATAAGTCATAACATATTGCATCCATCATATCGATGCTTATCATATCACATATCATAATAATGTTGGAGTACAAAATCGAACTGTCTGTCCTAAGTATGGCCCGCAGGCTGACTACAAAATGTCAAACTACATAATGTCCACTGTCTGTCCTAAGGAGTACGTGCCTCTGTCACTGGGTACTCCCTCTGCCCTCCTCATCCCTGCCATGTCTCGCAGATGATGTCCCTCCTGGTCCTGGCTGTGGTGGTCTCATAGGTCCACTAACCCCCATGCTACTCAATGACCTCCGAGAGCGTGACCTGCTCTCTGTCCTTGATCGTGCCTGATATGAAGGTGCTCTCCGCTCCGGTGGAACTGTACCCTCATATAGTGTCCTCCAATACAGTCTCTCCTCGCCGGTCTCTACCAGCATCTATGCCATCTCCCATGCACTGGCATCCCTAATCGACCCAATGAACTCAGTGACTCTCTGTCCCTCTCGCTGTGCCTGAGCCAGTGCTTTATCTCGTTCTGTCCTCAAAATGGCATTCTGTCTCTCCAATGTCGCAATATAATCCTGCTGACTCGCTATGGTAGTCCTGCACCTGTCCATCTCCTCTGTCCTAGCTATCTCTCGCTCTATGGGAATATCCTGCAATGTCTCCTGATCCACTGAGTCTGGCTCCTTGTCATCCTCATCATCCTCATCACCATCATCTCCCCTGTCCTCGTCATCCTCATCATCCTCCCCACCATCATCTCCCCCATCCTCGTCATCCTCATCATCCTGATCCTCCTCATCCCCATCATCTCCCTCCTCTCTTGTGAGTGGGAAGTCCTCCTGTCTCCTCGGTACTGGAATATCCGGATCAGTCAAAGGCACTGGCCGTCGCTGTGTGAACCATGTCTCATACTCCTCTGTAGTCCCAGTATCCACCACATCTGACCACCACTCCCACTGTCTCTACTATAACTATGCAAAGTCGGCATATGCTATGCGTGGCTGAATCATACTACCCCACTGACTCGTCTCTCAGTGAGATCGGGCAAAGCATGCAGTCCTCCAAGGAACATCCTGTGTCTCTCCAAACTGTCGTCTGACCCTCTCTGGAAGGTACAACTCAATCACTCTCTGGCGGTTCACTGGTCGCCCAATCAGGTACCTCTCCTGTCTACAATATGGTAACTCATCATGATCATCTGACCATCTGGGGCAATCTCGATATGGCCTCCATATGAACTCTCTCAGTCTGTCTAGCTCATGTCACCAGTACAATATGTATCCAAACGGACCCTGTCTCAGTGCTCCACTATAGCTGTACACATATGGTTGGTGTGGTACAATCTATCTATCTGTAATCGGTCGACATATGGCAATATGCTCAAATGCCCATACCTAAAGCAATGTGACTCCACAGCTAAGAGTCTGCACTCCCTGATATGCTATCTGATGTAGCTGGAAATACAACATAGCAAGTACACATGGTCCCCATGCATACACTGTCCCCTCTGTCACCATCCGCTCTAGTACTCTTCCCCAGCCAATAGGGAATCCATGTCCTTGTCTATCACCTGCTAGAAGACATGCTATCACAACTGCTATCACCACATATCGTCGGTCATACTCGGCAACCATAGTCTCCTAGTGAATCTCCCTCTCGACAATGTCTAGATCATCTGCGTCACACTCAAACAGTCTGCATAATGCATCTCTACCTGTCACTGGGTCGTACTCTATCATCTCCCCATGTATCAGAATGCGGAGGATGCGCCATACATCCTCTAGAGTCACCATCGCCTCGCCAGTCGCCAAATGGAATGAGGAGGTCTCCGAGTGCCATCGCTCTGCCAATGCGGTCAGCAATCCTATGTTTGCCCTAATCTCGGGCATGTATGTGATGTAATATATCCCCAGTCCTGCTAATGTGTCTCTCTCTGTGCTCCTGAGTCTGTGTCGTAGCATGAAACAGTCAGGTCGGTTCTCCTGCGTGATCAATGGGTACTGTCGACTCTGCATCACAATCGGGGCATCATTTTGTCAGTTTTAGGGTTTGCTCCTACGGGTTGCATATCCTCATTTTCATGTCTCAATCAGGGTGTTTTTCATATGCATTGACTTATCCCACCCTTGTCCCCCCTTTTTAGGTCATTTGCATGTCGTTTCGCATCAAAATTGAGTGATTTATGCACACTTGCGCCTGTGTTAGCTAACCTGCGCCTGTGTCAGGTGAATTGCACCTGTGTCTTCCTACACAAGCACAGAACATCCTACACAAGCGCAGGATTAGACTACACAAGCGCAGAAGTCCATTCTGGTATCCCTTGTGGGCCCCGCAATGTCCCGTAAGTCATCAAAATTCATGAAATTCAACACATGGGTTTTTGAGATATATACCGCTGCTCCTGCGTCCTCCGATCATCTGAATGTGCGTACATGTTCTCCAAGGTGATCCACCGTTGGAATGTTCGCCATCTGTCTGCAAGTGTCCTTGTCCAGAGCAACAAATCCTCCTCTTTAGCTAGTGCAAATGAGTCATTTTCACCCTCTTGGTCTCATTTATAGCTTTTTATCATTGCATAGATGGGCGTGTGTCCTCTCCATCTTATGTTGGTCGCAGTCTTGTGCACCTTAAATTGCTTGTCCTTCATGCATCCGATATCCGATTGTCAGTCCGTTCGATCCTATCATTTTTTATCGATCAATTGGCCTCTTTTCCGCATGTTTCCGGCCAATTCCTCGAGGGGGCATGCATATGTCATTGTTATTGTCCAGGGCATTTTCATTATTGTTCTTTGAAACAACGCTTAAAATCGCATTGTCTCAAAGAGGGGCAAAATGTAGGCACCTAAAAATGGTCAACGCTTGCGAAGTCATACTTTAACATTTGCGCATTGCCTCATTTTAGGTTTTTCCGTCGCATTAACATTTCTCCTATGTCACGCACTTGGTCTTTATCATTTGCGAACATCGAGTCATTCTTCTACATTCTTCAATCATCTCGTCTTCGAATTTGGTCTTGTCGACAACATTATCCAATCATGATTTTGATTAATTTTACCCTGTCGCATCAATGTGCGTTTTCATTTGTCATCATTTTGGACATCATCAATCCTAATTAGGGTTTTGTCCTCCTATCAATCTTATCAATCTTATCATTTTGGACATCGTCAATCCTAATTAGGGTTTTGTCCTCTTTTCAATCTTGTCATTTTAACGATCGATTTGTCATCGATCGTTGTCATATTCAATCTTGTCATCTTGCGATCAATTTGTCATTGATCGTGGTCATTTGCAATATTGTCATTTTGCGATCTATTTGTCATCGTTTTTTGTCCTCTTTTCAATCTTGTCATTTTGCGACCGATTTGTCATCGATCGTGGTCATTTCCAATTACGTCGTCTTGCAATCTATTTTGTCAATCTTATCATTTTGCGATCAATTTTGCTATCGATCATTGTCTGTCTCAATTATGTCAATTTGGATCAATTTGTCATTGTTCCTCGTCAATTGGCGCATTTATCAATCAAATCATTTTGTCGCATTGGTCATTTATCAATTCAAAATCATGACATTAATTATCTTCAATCAGGACCTAATTGTCATTTTCGCATTTCTAATTCGTCTTCTAGGGTTTTATGATTTAGTCATTTAACCTAATGTGTCATTTCTGCCTTTAGGATTAAATAAATTACTTATTTATCCTAAGTCTTCTCATTACAATTAAATCTTTATTTAATTGGCTAATTTTTCTGCTTTGTGAATTGATTAATAAATGAAAAATTATTAATTAATTCACTAATTCCTAAATTCTAATTTCTATCAATTTCTAATTCCTAATTTCTCATCAATTTCAATTTCCTAATTTTTCAAATTTCTAATTCCTTTTCCCTCCTAATTCATCTCCTAATTTTATGGGAGTGACATTTCAATTTGTCATGAAATTGTCATAATTGATAATCAATCAATTTTGACATGAAATGTGTCATAATTTTTCATCAATTATCAATCAATTAAATTGTGCATGGAAAGTGCATAATTTGTCTTAATTGACATATTGATTTGCAATTTCCATTTGAATTGCATCATGCCAATCTTGTCATTTATCCAATTCTTCTATAAATTGGATAATTTTCTTCAATCAATCCCTTCATGAACCCCAAATTTCTATCAAACTACCGAACTTTCGTTTCTAGTACTCTTGAGCTTTTTGCTTTCAATTGTGTGAGCACTTGTAGGTGAGATCCACAAACCCATTGAAGAGGAAAGAACAACAATGGAGCCGCATGGAAGAAGCATCTGAATTGTTATATGGTTTGCATGACATTTTCTTTTAAATGCTTTGTTTTTGTGCCTCTATTGAATGTGCTTTGGAATTAGGTTCATTTCAATGAGTGTTCTTTTGATTATGTTGTCATGTTTTGTGTTTTGATTGATCTACTTATCTTGTGATGATTCCTAATTTCTACGCTACACTTACAATCCACTCTAAGTTTCCAAGAGATTAGAATCCTTTGTTTATGTTTTATTTTATTTGCTAAATTTGGTATAAAATGTGTTGAAATGGAAGTTTAGATAATAGATACATACGTCCAAATGGGTATCAATAATTAATATCGTATTTGAAATGCTTTATAAACCATTGTAGAATAAAAGAAAAGAATTTAGAGAAAAGATGTTGATAATATCGTATTTTGCACAAAAATAATTAGTTTAATTCTATTTTTAGAATGTGTTTGCGTACTTTTGTTTACATATGAGATTAATTTCATACATGTTTAACACCTTCTATTGTATGTACTTTATTTTAGACGAAAGATTGATTTTAAGATTATTGCTTATAAAGGTTTATCATTTTTATGAAAGATTGTCTTCGAAAGATATATTAGACAAGTAATGATTAGTAAGCAACAAAAATGATATCTCTATTTTTGTTTTAAAAGAAAGATTGTATTCTCAATAGAATTTGTGTTTGAGGGAATCAAGCAAAGGTTAAGCTTGAGTTGGAAAAATTTACCTTTCGGGACGCGTGCTGAATGTGGATGCTTTAGGGAGAATAGTTGCTTTTTCCAACTATTATTTTGTTGTGCATAGCATATACTTAGTCAAGTTATTGTTTGAATTATCTGTAGAAAAAGATGGAAATTCCTTATTTATACTCTCTACCACATCCTAGTATGATAGTGAATGCTTGTTTCTTAGAATGAACAAGGAAAAATGAAAATGCATATGTTATCTAGGCATGCACCAGATTCCCTCTTGCTTTCGAATTCTTTGGTTAAACCAATTCGTGCAGGGTCGGGTATTCTTGATTGACCAAGAATTCCAGGGAAGCGTAAGCTTCAAGGTTGGGCAGAAAAAGTGCCTGATTCTTGTTCTCGTCTGCATTCGAAAGACAGAAGGAAGTGACCCAGATAAAAGATCGACGAATGCATCTTCTTGTAGATTCTTAAGGCAATTGGAAGCCTAAGTAGGAAATAAGAACTTCTTTGTATTGGATATTGTATTATTCATGTGCATTATTATGATGTATTCAATGTTTGCTTATATCTTGTATAAAATATGCTTAGAGATTGAAATCTTAAGTTTATTTATGAATAAAGTGTAATTTAGGGTTAGATCCTAGATTGATGTCTTTACACATGAAGAGGCTATTTTGTATGACTTAGGGATACAATCTCCTTGAGGTGTGATTAGTAGAATGCCTTCCCCTGATCCATTTTGCATGCAAGATCCATCAAAGTATATTGCCATTTGGATGATGTGGTGAGAGTCATTATGGAATTATTAGGAAATTTTGCAATGAGGGGATGATCCCCCTATAGTGGAGCATTGGCCATTTGATCTACAATTACTTTTCCCTTGATTTCTTTTCGATCCACATAGTCAATGTCAAACTCACTTAAATTCATGAGCCATTTCGCAGTTCTTCTTGTGAGAGTAGCTTTTGATAGTAGGTACTTCAAGCGGTCAATCTTTGCAATCAATTTTGTCTTATTGTTGAGCATGTAGTGGTGGAGCTTCTTGTGCTAAAGGAAAGTGTGAGGCATGCCCTTTCTATGGGGGTGTAGTTAAGTTTGTACCCCACTAAAGTTTGGTCGATATAGTAAATTTCATGCTCTTTATCCTAATCATCCATTTGTGCCAATAATGCCCCCAGTACCACTACAGTTGTTGATATGCATAGAAGAAGTTGCTATCCCAAAATGGGAGGCATGAGAACTGGTGGTGAAGCTAGGTATTCTTTTATCAAAAGCCTTTTGACACAAACAGTCCCATTTGAATTTTGTATCCTTTCTGAGGAGGTGCACAAATGGGTGGCACTTGTCAGCAAGTTGTGCAATAATCCTTCTAATAGACTGAATCTTGCCTTGGATATTGCATAGCTACCTGAGAGTCTTTGTGGGAGGCATTTTCATAATAGCTTTCACATTGGTAAGATCCACTTCTATGCCTCTTTGGGAAACTATGAATCCAAGGAGTTTTCTGAATGTGATGTTGAAGATGAATTTCTTGGGGTTTAAACATAGCTTGTACTTTTCAAGTCTTTCAAATATTTGCCTTAGGACCAAGATATGCTAATCTCTTGTCTTAGGTTTCCCAAGGAGGTCATCAACATAATATTCATTATTTTATGGAGCAGATCATGAAAGATTGTAGTCATCACTCTTTGGTAGGTTGCTATTGTGTTCTTCAGTCTAGAAGGCATGACTTGATAACAAAATGTACCCCATGGTGTTGTGAATGCAATCTTGTGTTGGTCTTCCTCTGCGATCTTGATCTGATTATAACCAAAAAATTCATCCATAAGGGAGAGAATATCATGCTCTTCTATCAATTCCACAATCATATCTTTATTAGGTAGGGGGAAGTCATATTTAGGGCAGACTTTGTTCAAATCCCTAAATTCGGTATAGATTTCAATGCCCCTGGTAGTTTTGCAAATAGGTACAATGTTGGACACCCATTTAGGATAGTCGATAGGTCTTATAAAGCTGGCATCCAACATTTTCTATAACTCTACTTTCACTAAAAGGGCAATGTGTAGATGCATCTTGCGTAGTTTTGCTTCACTAATTTTGCATCCAGGTGGACCATGAGATTGTGTACTACCAAATCTAGATCAAGGCCTGGAATGTCATCATATGACCAAGATAAGTTGATTTGTGTTTCCTTCAGAAATTTTGTGAAAAAAAATTTCTTGATCCATCATAGACTTAGCAATAAGCATATTCATTGGTGCCTCTTCAGTACCCATGTTGAGTGTATCTGTTTCTTCAATAAGCAGAGATCATTTGTCCTATTGTGGGGGAGCCATGGTAGGGAGGTCAAATCCCTCATCCTCAAGTTCTTGATCCAAGTTTTTACTTGAGGATATACCCTTTGTTTTTACTTTTTTCATATCTGAAGGTGCCTTAGAAAGGTTTTCACCTAGGAATCTTGATTCTTTTTTTTATCTTCTTTTTTGAGAAAAAGGGAGGTGACCTAACTACCAAAATATGCATCATCATGTAGCTGAATCCCATGAACCTTAGTGTAATCTTCAAGGTCTTGCATAGTGAGTAGGGATATGAGAGTTAAATCATCAACACAAATGCCCAAAGCAAGTTTTCCTTGTCGGTCCCAATCAATAAGTTCAGGATGGACAAGTTGGAGCTCAGATGATGTGGGGGGAGTGACGGGTGTGATGGTGTTGATGTGGATGTCAAAGATGTCGTCAAGGTATTCAAAAGGCATTTCATGGAACTCTTCATCATAGTCTTCAACATCCATAAGAGGGTCCGAAGGGGTACTAGCTATAATGATCTTAGGCACATGAGAGTAACCCACGCCCGTGTTGTATCTATATGTGATGGGAGAGATAGGTGATTTTCTTCCTTTTTCTTTCGGTCCTAGGTCATGTCCTTTATATCTCATCTTATCCACCATAGCAGATGCCTTAAGGTACATCTTCTTGGGGATATCTACTAGTTATTCAATCTCTTCCCAGTACAACTAGGAAGTTACATCAGTCTCAAGGTTCTCTTCATCAAGTGGACCCCATTGTTTGAAGGTGGTATCCTTGCATTTGATAGTGGTTGTTTTATCCTTCTTGGTTTCCTTTGGTTTGTCAAATGACTTAGTAGATATTGGGAGTTTGACCCCACATATAGAACATCCTCTATAGCTTATATTCTCCACATCCATTTTCCATAATCTTGACCTTGGGTTCGAATTGAGATGAGGTGGATGCAACATTAGATGGATCAGATGGAGAGAGTGGAGCAAGTCTATTGAGTGGGAAATGGTAGGGGTGTTTTCCTTCAAAAAAATTTCAATACTCAAAGGGTTGTGGGTATGCATGAATGGTAACCTCTCTACCATTGAATGGGAATTTGACGCATTGACGGTTGGTTGAGGGAATAGCTTGAATAGAGAGAATCCATGTGCGGTCTAGGAGGATGTTGTAAGGGATGTCAAGATCAATAACTTGGCAAGTAGTCTCTATTATTGCAGGGCCTACTTGGAGAGGGAGTGTGATTATGCCTTTAGAAACTTGTTCTACTTCCTCATATGTTTTTATTGTGATCTTTCCTGATGGGTCAATCAGGTCCTCAGAGATTCCCAATTGTTTTATTAACTTATATGTACATAGATTTAGACTGGATCCACTATCTATATAAGGACTCACTTAATTTTATGATTTTGTACAAGGGCTTCAACATGGAGGGTTTTTTTATGGGATGGACCATTGACAAGTGTGTCCTTGAATGTGAAGACAAGATGGTCATGTACAACAAGGTTTCCTATCAAGGCTTGAAATTAGGTTACGTTAATATTATCAAGGGTGTGGGATTCTAGCAGTGCCTGCTCAAGGATCTCTTTATGGACGGGGGATGTTTTGAGGAGATCAAGGATGGAAATATTTGCAAGTGTTTTCCCAAGATGATCAAGGATGTCATATTGGTGACTGGATGACATAGAGGGTGGATTAGGTGGGGGAGGCTCCCTAGATAGTGACTATTCTGCGACGGGTGATCACATTACAATCATTTGATGGTGCAGCTCCTTGGATGACTATTTTGGCTTGAGAGGTTTGAATGGATGATTGTGGGGCACCTTGGATGATGACTCTGGGTCTATAAGTTGTAGGAGGAGGGTCAGGTCCTCAAATCATGATTGTATTTACATGGGTATTGATGGGTTCTATGCAACCTACCAGGGAATCAAAGGTAGAGACATAATTGGTGTAGTCATAATTGAAATTGTTAGATGATGAGGCCTTGTCCTTGCCATGTTTTGGGAATGGGTCTTGGTACATTTTAAGCTTAACATTGGAGTTACTATGTTTTGAAACATCAACCTTAATATCACCCTTATCAATAAGGTCTTGAATATAGTTCTTAAGTATCATGCACTTACGTGTGTCATGACCATTGATACAATGATAATCACAATATTTGCTATCATTATACCATTTGGGCTTAGGTTGATTAGATCAAAAGGGTGTGTCATTGGGAAGACAACAATGCTCGCCTTGATGAGCTTTTGGAAGATGACCTCAATTGGCTCACCTAGCAGGGTGTACTCACGTTGGTTGTTGGGTCAAGGAGGGTGACCTTGGACGAAAGTGTTGTTGGGGGGTTGTGATTGAGTGTTAGATTGATTATGAGGATTAGATCAATTATTGAATAAATTGGTAGTGGTGGTGGGATTGGATGGTGCGGTGATGGTTTGGACACACTTGGCATTGATGACCCCATCATTGACAATATTTTTATTCTTAGACCAGAATTTGGGCTTGTCATTATAAGAGGAGGAATTTTGATTTGACTTTTGGTAAGGTTTTATGGTTCCATCCTCTGAGAGCACATTATATAAAGCTATACCCTTCTTGTAAATTTCCTTAGAGAAGGTCAAGCATTGACAAGTCAATGGTTTGGAAAATTATGGTATCAAGTTGAGTTGGAATAATTCAACCTGATTTGGCTCTGGTATCTTCCAAGGGAATCTTTTGATGAGATGTCACCATCTTTGAAGAAACTAGTGAAGGTTGCTTGGAGTCTCTGCTTTGTGTTGCATAGATCTATCATAGAAGCATCATTCTCAATGTTGTAAGTATAATGGTTCACAAATTTTTTGACCAAGTCAAGGAATGATGCGATGGAGCCCTGGGGAAAAGCAGAGAACCAAGAAAGGGCCTAATCTGTAAGAATTTTTGGGAAAATTTGGTGCAGGAGCACTAGGCGTGAAGACAACTTGGAGGACACCATGGAAGCATGAAAAGGAGGTGTATGGGTCTAATAGACTCAACTATGATGTCTTGAAGCCAATTATGGCATTTTATTGTAATGATCCTACTGTAATGATTAATCGTCCTAATGGACCTAATAAGGCCATAGGACCAAATATAGGGTTTCATGGATATGGAATTGGGAAGGGTCTCAAAGGTGTTTAGACCTATTTGATAAATCATTTTGATCCTTTATAAGTCATTAGGTTGGGGTAGAAGTCCATTTCATAAGAGTTTTAAATTCAAAATTCAAAAATAGTGGCTAGTGTCATTTTGGAGGGAAAAGACAAATTTGTTAGTTTAAGCATTTGTAATGAAAAATAACTGTATGGGTTGGTTATGGGAGATATTATAAATAATTTGGATGTCATTTTGGTGGAGTGGATGCATTGTATAGATCTGGTACGGATAGAACAGTAAAAGCAATAAAAAAACAAGTTTTTCTTGCATTTCCATTGGTTTTTTTGATGATTTATTGATTGGGAGTGTTGTATATTCATGGTGGATGAAGTAGGCATTTAGAGATCAGTTTTCAATGTTTATTTTAATTCTTTTATAGAAGGTTTTGATCAGACTTTTCATTTTAGTGCTGACTGTACGTTGTTTTCTAGGTTGTGTCATTGGCATTGAAGGCCCAAAATGCAATTTGGAGCCCTTCTATGGATGTAAGGTCCTGTTTCTCATAGAGGAGGCTCTATCTAACATGTACATTATGATCCTAACCAAAAAATTTGCAGGAAGTGTGTTTTAGCAGGTGTACACCATGAGTTTGATGAGGGAGAAGTGAGTAGGAAGCATAGCAAGCTTATAGCAGTAGAAGATCTACCTCTTGGAGAGGGTATTTTGATGATTGAATTTGGTTAATATGACCAAGGAGATGGTGTAGGGACTTTGAATGATCCCTGGAAGTGATTGGAAAGGTCTGAATTAGAAAGTCCTTGGTTTTGGAGTCTAATAGTGAGGGTTTTGGGGTTTGCACATTAAAAGAGCACATAGAACCAATTTTATTGGATATTACTTAGTTTTGAGGCATAACTAAACACTTTTGAGAGTTTCAAGATTGGGGAAGAATTATTTCTTACACTTGCTTTGTAAAACTTGGGTTTTTGGCAAGCAAATTTGTCTCAGTCTTAGGACAGCAAAGGCACGGTCCAAAGCAACCTACCATTAATCTTTTATATGTTGTATTAAGCCAAAAAGGGTGTCTGAAAATATATTTTTTTTTGGGAGTTTTTTGGGAAAAGTTGGAGAAAACAATTTATTTCAGCCTCAGGTGGCCTAATTGGGGCTCTAGGGCTAGTAGCAGGCATAGTGGGGTTTAAGAGCATGGTGAAGACTATAACCTTTGAATCTAGTTGAATATTGTTGGATTGGGTTGGCATAGGTGTTTAACAACCTTAGGAGTCATTGTGGAGAGTGGTTTGAAATTTGCCCTTCTAAAACCATTAAGGTGCCTTGGAAACACTAGGTAAATGCAAAGAGTGTGAAGCACTTGAAAACATATTTTCTTGAAATCACCTAAAACCCCTGACCCTCTGCATCAAAATCCTTCTAAGGTATATGTCATTGTAAGCAACCTCTTGGCATAAGATATAGAATTCATGAACGTGATGTATAAGGTCACCTCCGCCTTTGTACATTTTGAATTTGGGTATCTCCAAATCAGTCGGATATGGAACAACGGAAATGAATGAGTCATACAGACATGGACATATTTCCTCGAAAGAATGAGGTCTTTTTTTTGTCCCTTCCTTGAGTTTTTTGATGATGTCCTTCGTGTATTAAATCTCCTTTAGGAGGTCAAGTTGTTGATTATGGACATTAGGGACATAATAATTTGTGTTGTATGACAAGATTTGATGAGATGTGGAGGGGTTGCCACCACAACCAATATATTGATATGCAGAGCGAGCAAGTTCTGAAATATTAGGAGCTTGTGATCCTTGAACTGTAGTAATGGGAGGCAAACTCATGTTGATGTAATTAGCCATGTTGTGAAGCAGGAAAGATGACATGGTTGGATTAGAGATATGAGGGGGAATGGAAGCAGTCGTAGAAATGGAAGTTGCGGGAATTGATGTTGTGGGTTGAGGACAAAGAAGTGGATCAAGAATAGAAATATTCACATTTTCACCTTGAGGTGGCCTACCAAGGATGGTCATGTCAAAGTCGGGGGCAAGCGTTCCCCTTGGGTAATGAGTTCAGCCACAAGCCTATTGGCATCATGTTTGATGAATGTCTCCATCATGTCTTTGATTATAAGGGTCATTTATGAATGTTTGGACACGTGGAGATAGGTCAAGTTGATCAATGAGTTGTTCCTCTTATTATGGTTGATCTTGATTGTAGAGTATACTTGTATCGGTCATTCCAAAGTCTTCCCCTACCATTTTTGCCTTTTGAGCATGAGTTAATACCATGCATAGGTGACCTTAGAGATGATCAAGGATTGATGTGAAATTTATGTGAGAGGGAGTGATGATTGGACTTAGAAAATTTTGGTGTTGATTTGATTTGGATGGGGTCCTTGGATTTAAGACAAGATTGATTGGATTGGAATGGCACCTTCGAAGAAGTGGAATTGATGAAAACCATAAACAAGGTGACAACTAGGCTAAGTGCAATTTAGACCTTAGGATTAGGATCAATCGATTAGGCCTTCTTTTACGTGGGATGGACTTGTGTTCCCAAAAAAATAGGGCCAAAGGATTAAGGTTTTGATCAACTAAAATGATTAAGCAAAGGTACTTGGGGTAAATTCTTCCCCAAGCACAAAGCCAAATGATGATTGATCTAGGATGAGGTCTAAATTTAGCTTTCACAAATATGTGAACCTTTGGATAAGGTTGATTTGATTTGATTGATTGATTAAGGATGATGATTGATTGATTTTTTATTATGCTAAGTCGTTAGAATATGATTGGATGATGAATGTGTGAGAAATGGGGATTGATTATGGAAAGCAAGTGTGATGGAAAGAAAGATCGCCCTAGGATGACTCACTAAGTAATGAGGTTTTCGGGCAAGTAGGACAATTGATGAGAACGCTAAGGTTAGTCATTTGAGACAAGCCATCTCATTGTTAGAAATCTTAGGCTCTTAATGACTCCTCATCAAACCCATTTACATAGCCATGAAGGTAGTCATGGAATCTAAGCAAAAAGGTTATATGCTTAAGCAAGAGTTTACGATTGATATACAAGAACTTTCTATGTTTGAGGAGTTGTTTTTTACTAAGCTTCTTCTTCATGACTTGATGACGCAAAGACTTTTTAGGATGCTTGATGGACTTGGTAATATGATGCATGAAGGGAAATTTGTGAAAATTTGGAAATGGAAGGTTGTTAAATGTTTGAAAGGATGTTTGGAAAATGTTTTCAAGGTAGGTGATTATCAACTACTCTTGGAAAGAATACATCAAGCAAAGTATACACATTGGCCAAGTGTAACACTCCAATAATAAAGCATGAAAGTGATGGGGGTATAGATTGGCCCAAATAGATTTTACGGGTTTTGCAAAAATGAAGACACGCTTGAAGACATAACATAAGGCTAGAAAGTGGAAACCACTTGATAGGCCCCTCGCATAAGCAATACCTCACTCAGGCGGACAAATAGAGATTTTGGTAGCACTGGCTCCACTCCATGACACACACTCCTTGGGCATACTAGATTCTCTTACCCCAAAGATTCAAGGATCTATTTAATGGGGAATTCCTATCTCATCCTGAGTGGATACATGAGGAGTAACTTTGGGGTATGATTTGCATTTTTTGCACTATCAAATGTAGGATTTTGGCTACTAAAACTGGTGCCTAGTGTAATTTCTGAGGGATCACCAATCCAATGATGGATTCTCAAAGAAAGTCACTCAAAGCTCTAAATAAGCTTATCAGTGAAGGGAGAGCCCTCACATATGTCAAATTCACTCAGCACCTCAGTCGCCTGACCAGTAAGTATATTTATATAGCGTCTCAAAAAAACCTACTCGAGATCACACCGAGAGAGTCGATATCCTCAATGTGTCCCAATTCGAGATACTCTTGTGGGGTGATTAAATCCCCAATCAAGAACTACCTCTCTACTACAAAAAGAAAATGAGGGTGTTGTTGATCACTCTTTCTCTTACACCCAAGGTCCGCAAAGGTGAGGGGAGAGGATACTTGAGTGCAATGGTGGGCCCACCCAGCATAAATGTGCAAGCGTACCAATCACAAAATACACACATTAATTTTAATCCCACATTTTCAAGGTTTTCTAACTAAATGCAAAAAAGCAAACTATACTAGTGAGCAAAATTTGTCTTTGACACGCGGTGTTGCAGGAAAATAGTTATTAGTTGGATTTTTATGCCTTGGACGAATGATGAAAACGTACAAAAACTAAGAATATGATCAATAACTCAGAATATCTAAGGTTATAGTGCATATGTTGAACCACATGCACACACGTTGAAATGCATACATAGACGTTGAAATGTCTGCGTAGGCACCGAAAGAGTCTATACAGACCTACCAAACAATGGGCAGGAAAAACTGACAGAATCTGAAATTTAAAAATTTAAATTTTAAACTATGCAAAGCGTAGACGTTATGCATCTGCACAAACATCAAAGTACATAGAACTAAATGCTATCAGCTATTCTAAATTTAAAAATTTGAAAATTTGAATCTGAGTGTGATTTTTCTACCTCAACGGAGATGTTGAAGCAGTGCACAAATGTCGACCATCTGTACAAGCATTGATGCACCTAAAAACCCAAAAACTTAAGTAATTGCCTAGAAAAAATTAACTAAAATTGCACAAACAAAAAGTAAAATACTAATCTAAGATTGTTTTTTGTTCTTTTTTTGACTAATTTTTAAGTGTTTTTGTTGATTTTAATCGATAGAAGAATTTGAAAATGCAGAAAGTAAATTCTAACACTGTGTCAAAAGACACTAGGCGTAGACATCATAGGAAAGCAGTGGCACCAAAAGATAGTAACTTGCAAAAAGGAGGGTTAAAAATTTAAAATTTTCATGCATGCGTTGTTCCCTAGCAGAAATGTTGAAACAACAAGGCAGAAACATCGTTCTGCAGACACATGCGTTGAACCGCTACCTGCGAGCTAAAAGCCACAAAAAAAACTAAAATTTTGATTAGTTCTTAGGGACGTGGGTCCCACCAGATGTGCCAAAATGAAGCAAGGTAAAAGTAGAAAGGCAAGATTCAATAGTTAATATGCAAGCAAATCAATCAAAACATAAAATAAACCATTATGCCTCACTATTTTACCTTCTCCTTCGAATTGGGCTTTGATGAAGTGGAAAATGTGCCCTTGTGCCCCACTTGTTTGGATTTGCCCTTCTTGATTGATGTGGAATTCTCTCCAATTGCACAACAAATGGCTAAGTGGTGGAATGATGGATGCAAGATAGATGGAGGAAGTGGATTTCTATGAATGCTAAGTGATTATGGGTGCTCAATTGACTATAGTATGGATGCACAAATGAGAATTCTAAAGCTATTAGGCCAGCATAAGATTACTTGAGCATGAGATGAGAAATGAAGGGGAGGAGACACCAATTTATAGACTAGAAGGGAGATGAATGGGCGGTTGAGATTAAAAGATGATGAAGGGTGGAGATTGAAAGAAGGTGGGGACATGAATTGAGAGGACATGGTGTGGAGACCGAGATATTTTTCATAAAGGCATTTCTTGTCTCCACACTCCACAAGGTGCATGGGGAAGAGATCATCAAGTACCTTGGGGGAATAAAAAGGAATTTAAAATTCCTTGGAGAGAGGACAAGGCAATTAAAAATTCCCAAATAATGGATTGCATGGGGAAAAGAAATGGAAAAATGAATTAAAAATTCCTTGGGAAGGTGAGAGACATGGGAGAGTGTGAGATTTTGAAATCCTTGAAATGGCCCAATTAGGGGCATTTAAGGTTGGAAGGTGAGAAGGGGACAAGAGGACTTTGCCATTTATGGCTATTGGTTGACTTGGCAGTAAATCATGGGGATTAGCCACTAGCAAATGATTAGTGGAGGTGATTAGGTGAGATAATTAGAAGATTAGAAGACAAGTGGGATTTGTAGGAGGATTTGACAAGAGGAGAGAGAATGAGTGGAGGAATTAAAAATTAGGAAATAATGCCAAGTGGGCATTCTAGAAGAATTACTTAGCTTAATGAAGAATTAGGGAGAGTGATTTGCAGGGATCACATGATTTAGTTAATTAATTTGAATTAATCAACTAAAGGGGACTTAAAGAATTAATTGAGAGACTTTAGAGGAATAAGGGATATTTAATTTATAAAATAAATCAATTATCTGGACTATAGTGACAGGATTAGTTAGATTAAATTTAATTAATACTGAGAAGCATAAAGGGATAGCATAATTAAATTAATTAATTATGTAGTAAGGTTAAATTAATTAAAATAATTAATTTAAGTGTCTACAATTTTTATATCCATATCATTTCACAATTGATTTTGTATCCATTTTGAGGAAATGTCTTGATACATGTATTGTTCAACAAACAACACAATCATGTATTCAAAGTTGGTTTCATTACCCCAGGGAAAACTTTAAGAAACCCCCCCTTGGACAAGGTGTAAAAACCTGGCGAAAGCTATATAATTCCCGAGGAAATTTTAAATTTTACTGGCGAATTTTTGCGATTTACGGAGAAAAAATAATAATCCCCATTTGCAAATTAGTCGTGATTGCTCAAAGTTTGTGAAAAATTATGGCGAATTGTAATGTTTTTAAAACCAAAAAAATAATTGCATGGACGAATTGTAACGTTTTAAAACCAAGAAAATATTTGCATTAGCGATTTCAACCTATTTTCAAACCATTAAAAAAACATATTGGCGATTTCAACCTATTTTCAAACCATAAAAATAAAATATTTGCGATTTCAAGCTATTTTCAAACCATAAAAAAAAAGAATTGGCGATTTCCAGATATTAAGTCATTAAAACATGTGGCACACAGTCGTCAACTCTCTGCTTGAAAGACTACCCATTAGAAAATCTCATGACCTAGCGACAAGCCCTTACGACTCTATCTCCAACTCACAAGCTGAAAATGCTAAGCCTTCATAACCTCAAGATTTAGCAACTGAGGGAAACTGAACTGCCACTCGCCAATTCTAGACCACAAAATGTTAAGTCCTCGTCACCATAGTGACTTGGAGATAGTGGTAACTTTAACCCTTGTCGCGTACTCGCCAACATAAAACTGTTTATCTCTTAACTACTAGCACTTCACTCACAAACTTCGGGCTTGATCATGTGTTCAGACATTTAACTTCGCGAGCTGGCAATAACCATAAAACTTAACCACAAATTGTCTAGTTGCTAGCTCGTGACCTAAAAATGCTAACATTAAACAAACATGAGACCTAGCGACAACTATATGAAATGAGTTACTCACTAACTCTCACGGCTATAATGTATGACATCAAACCAACTCAAGACCTCGCAACCACAGCAATTTCATTAACAATCTCCAGCTTAGTAACATAAAACACTAACACCCAAAAAGATAGAGACCTCACGATGTAAACCCAAACCAACTTGTCACCAGTTCGTGGCTTGATCACATCTTCAGACATTTTACCTCACGAGCTGGTGATAACCATAAAACTTAACCACAAACTATCTGGTCGATAGCTCGCAACCTAAAAATGCTAACATTAAACAAACATGAGAGCTAGCGACAACTGTGGTGGCAAGCTAATATGTATGAGGAATTTTTAAGGCTTGGATGCAGACTCATTCCTGAGGGACTAGTTTGAAGGTTTCTCCTGAGTCTAGGTTGATTAGACAAGCAAGGATGATGGTTTCAGAGGCATAAAAGGATTGGATAGCTTCTAAGTTAGAGATGGGAGATCACGGATTTCTCTAAGAAATCAGAGCTCAGGTTGCTTGTTGTCAGGGATTCTGAAGCAGAATTTGTCCAATCAAGGAGGAATAAAATCAGAACAAAATTGTTCACAATAGATGAGCCTTAGTAGGATGTAGTGGATTTGATAGGTGTGACTTCTAGAGTCTACAGTCATGTTGAAAAACACCAAAATGATGATTTTTCACGTGAATGAGCATCACCAAATGAAGTGTTAAAAGATTATAAATACAATGGAGTGGTGACTTAATTGGTTGAAGTTCATTTTCTAAGAGTGGTTTTCTCCTCAGAAAGGAAGATGATGTTTGAGCAGGATCGTGCATGGAATTCTTGTGTGCTCTGTATACCGGATGGGTGTTTTTTTGTTTTCTCCTATGTGAGTTTGTTTATTGTCGGAGGGGTTGTGAAAGTGAGAAGGATTTATAGAGGGGGTGTGAAAGCCTTTTCTTATCAAGAAAGGCCAAGCATGGCACATCCTCTACTTCTACTCTACCACAGGATGGCAAGAGGTTTGAAGAAGGATCCCGTTGAGGAATGAAAGAAGGATTTGTTTGGGTGGGGAGTGGCAGCTAGTCATCTTTGTGACAACATGGAAGCTGCAACCCCTCCCCAACATATTACATTTACCATAAACCTCCTCTTTCCACTTTCCCTAATTTTGGGCATGAAGGCTCGAGCTCCTCTTTCCATTTTCTTTGTTCCTAGGCATGAAGGCTTCCTCATCTATTTGGAAATGATTTGTTGGACAGAATGTAACATCTCACATTCCATCCAAAGGCATCAAGGTGATAATGCTATGGCTCAAGCAATTTTGCAAGTTGTATAGTCATTGGGGTTCCTTTTCTGGTTCCAGTAGTGATTCTAGACTCTAGGTGAAGGGAGCAAGTTGTATAGTCATTTACAAAGAAAATCAAAAGCATTTAGTGTCAAGATTTGTGCAAGTTCTTGAAGGATTTATATATAAACTTATTTTGTGACGGTCGACGGAAGTAGTAATTTTATTCAATAGAAATTAAATTCTGATCTATTTCTCTCTGGTGTATAATTCTATCTCTTTCAAATGATCAGAACCATGAGTTTTAACTTTTTTTATTTGTTGCATTGTTATGGTATATGTAATTTTTCATTTAATGCTTCCTATTATGCCTAGGAATGCGAAATTTCTATTAGTCTAGAATCATATTAAGGATTCGCCTCATTGTTATTGGTGGGTGGATTATAGGTATGAGTAAATGCCAACTTTATGGAGGAGGGAAAACATGTACATGATAGTCATAGAACACCTCCATATATATTACATAAACATCCATAGCATATAAAATCATAAGAGTATTAAGAATGAAAGTATCAAACACCACAATAGATAGGAATACAACATAATTAGTAAAACATGCATGCAAGTCAATTAAAGGGAATATCTTTTGAGGATCCAATTCCATGATAGATGTTATAGACAAATCACAATTTCATAATCAAAGGCAAACAAGAAAACATATTCACCCACAATGAATCAACTATTATAATTGGATGGTCACTTCACCAAGTCAACATCAAGACAACAGACCAGTGCCTTATCCTAGGGCATATAGTCACTTACAATTCAAAGACAACCTGATAATAAACTTCAATAAGATTCATTTGCAGATAAATAGGAATGAATATGTCATTACATACACAACCCAGATTCATATGTAAACTGAAAAACCCTTGACCATTCAACTCACAGTGAAAACATAAATTCAACACAAAGACAATTATGTGAAGATCTCAAACTGCAAATGATATTGATATTATATTCTTAATGATATCAAAAAGTAAATTCAAAATGCGATTCAGTTATGCACTTATCAAATTCTTGAACAGTTGAACTATTATAACTATATCAGAGTATTTAACATCAATAAAAGTGGCCAACTAGCCATCCCTCTCTACCGATCAAAAAGAAAAAGTGTCCATCCCTCTCAAATTAATCTTGGAATCCTTTTATAAGATGAGGATTCAACAAGCTTAGAATTATTGTGAGGAATCTTGCGTAGCAACCTGACATTTCTTCTTTTGCTTTAGCATGGCTTGCCACCTGTCCACCTATTTGTCTGTTGGCCAACTGAATGCCTTTACCTCTTCCAACTTTGCAATTGAATCTGTCCATCTGGCATCTGTAACTGCTTGGCCTCAACAATAAACTTTGCATGGTCAACCTCAACCTTGAACAGTGAATCAAGTGTATCGTTAAGGAAATCAGCATCAACTTGTTCATCTATATGCTTGATTATTTCTTCTTCCTCCAGAATCAAATCAAATTCACTAATCCAATCAGAAACTGATTTCAAATCTCCATTACTACCATAAATTGAAGGCACCAATTTACTCTAACCTTCCCCAAATGTCTGCAATTTTTCATTTATAAGCACATCCTTCCTTGTGAAAAATGCGTAAGTTGTATTCATTACCTCCACCATGTCTTTAGTGTCACTGATCTTGGGAGGGAACTCGTCACTACACATCATTGCAGTATCTAGTTTATCCATTAATCTTCTTCTTCTTCCTAACCAAACATTGAACAAAGGTCCAAGAAAAGTGACAACCTCATAGGATGTTTTACTTGCCTCTTTCAAAGAAATGTGCAAATCATGCACTACCATCAATTTTCCTTTCAATACATTAATCTTGTGTTTCAGAATTCTTGACACAATAGTGATAGCCTTGACATTTTATTCCTTTTCAAGCTTTTCAATTTTCTCTATGTAATCCTCCATTTTTGTTGTCACATCAGCTGGTATTTCTTATTCTTGTTCTATAATTTGTATTGGAAGGGGCTCATTTGCAATTTTTTCTTTCAACTCCACTAACTCTTTCTCTTGAGCACCCTTCTTCATCAGTGTCTCTTCATATTTTTTAGATAATACAATCAATTGGCTATATGTTTTTGTGTATCTTCTTGACAAATCCTCTGTTTTTGATAAATTCATGAAAGAAACTTGAGTAAAAAATGAGGCAATCTTCATGTCAGTTGTGTTCTGCAAATTCTAAATCATTCTATTAGCTTTCTTTTCTACTTGTATATTTAGAAGGTGGGGCTTTTGAGTGGAAGGGACCAAAGACCAAGCAACAAGTGTCTTTGACTTGGGATTAAATCCTAGACCTCTTATTATCTCCAATTTCAAATTCAATTTTAAACATTGGGTCCTCTTGCTTCCTAATCTGATCAATAATTAAAATAGACAGGATATCCCAGTCAGGCATCATAATCATACCAATACTCTTAATCAATTGTCTTGCCTGTTCCACAGATATTTGCTTCCTAACAGGATCATATTCCTACGGTGCCTTGATGATCTCGTCTTTCTTTTCTACATTTCCTTCCTCTATGATTAGATTTTGTCTTAATTGATTTTGTTTCAACCTTGTCAAAAAAAATTTAAATTCATCTAACTTAATAGAATCATCATCTTTCATGAACTCATTTGACAACATCACACGCTCATCAAAGCCTTGAGCAAGGGATTCGTTTGTTTCTCCCTGTTCTTCATTTTGCTTTGCTTCTCTGAGATGTATCCTTATTTGATGAAAGTAGTGTCCTTGTTCTGTAACAATTGCTCTAGCAGGGTCTCTCCTCACAATTGTACCGACCTCTTTGGTTTTGTGTTTCTTTGCAGGTGGCACTCGGGTAGATTGAACTTCATTCCCACTCTCTACATCATTAGCAGACACACTAAGTGGCCTCTTGCCATGTGAAGAATGTCCATCTTGGGGATCTTGCTGTTGAGCAGCCACTTTTGGAATTTGAGGCATTTGTTCCATCAAAGTTTCATATAAACTCAGCATTCTATTAATCCTCTCGAGGTACAGGTTATCAGGGCAAAAACCTAAGAAACTAGGGTCAACAACCTTCAATTATGCTTCAACTCTCATCAAATTTTTCCATTTTCTTCTCCTTTCTTGTACTTCCTCTTTTCTCAGCAAATTTCTAACACATCTTCATCATCCAATGGTTCATGGTCCTTTATTGTGGCCCAAGGTGTCATTTTTGGCAATGCATGTTTAATAAATTGTTCAAGATCAGAGAATCTAGACATAACATTAACCAACCTATATTGTTTAAGGAAATTGTTTACTTCATCAAAGAAATCCTACCAATGGTAAAATCAGACACAACCCAATTTCTAGGAAGAAGAGAACCCTTACTGTGTTTGTCAAGGTATTATTTTTCAACTAGGGTCAATTTCCAAATAAACTCCATAAAAGCAATCCTAATTGGAACAAATTTTGGTAAAATATGGGGAGGCTGAGGACACCCATAGACTCTAATCACAGTAAAGTTGTCAAAAAAGAAAAAGTCCCTCCAGTTAAGTGAAATAGACTAGTTTGGAACATACTGGTAAGGTCTCAAAACTCTCCTAACATTAATTGACAATCGTTCTCTATTTATTCCTAGCATTTCCATAATTGGCAAAACAATCCAATTTTCAAAGAAAAGGAAAGAAGAATGGGGAGAACTACTACCCCAAACCTGGGTCCATCTTTGTATTGGCATTAAGACACTTAATTCTTCTTTGAAAAGCTCCAATTCTTTATCCATGAACTCAACATTATAGAACAAGATTAAATGCATCAAAAATGAATAATGCTTGAATGTAGGGTTGGTTGCACCACTCTGAATTTCAACTAGAGCATTATGAATTTGTTCAACCATATAGCCCACATAATTGTAATCTTTGTTAACATATGGGTTTTGAATGTCCATAGCCATCATCAGTAGTTCAGCTAACACTGTTGAATCTCCATCAAAACCCAACACTTTGGATAATCCTGTAGACGTCTAATAATGGTCAATACTTGCGGAGTCGTACTTTAACATTTGCGCATTGCCTTATTTTAGGGTTTTTGCATCGCATTAACATTTCTCCTATGTCACGCACTTGGTTTTTATCATTTGCGAGCATCGAGTCCTTCTTCTACATTCTTCATTTATCTCGCTCTCGAATTTGGTCTTGTTGATAATAATCTTCAGTCATGATTTTGGTCAATCTTATCCTGTCGCATCAATGTGCGTGCTCATTTGTCATATTTTGGACATTGTCAATCCTAATCGATGATGGAATTAGGGTTTTGTCCTCTTATCAATCTTGTCATCTTGCGATCGATTTGTCATTGATCGTGGTCATTTTGCAATCTATTTTGTCATCAATCGTTGTCGTTTTTGTCATTTTGCGATCGATTTGACATCGATCGTCATTGTTCCTCATTAATTGGCGCATTTTATCAATCAAATCCTTTATCAATTTAAAATCATGATCAAATTGAATCGACATTAATTATCTTTTGTCGAGGCCTTATTTTCGTTCTTGCATTTCTAATTCATCTTCTAAGGTTTTATGATTTATTCATTTAATCTTGTTTGCCATTTTCCCTCTAGGTTAAATAATTTATTTATTTATCCTAAGTCTTCTTGTCACAATTAAATATTTAATTAATTGGCTAATTAATTCCCTTTCCTTGTTGAATTAATTGATGAATGAAAAATTGTTAATTAATTCACTTAATTCCTAATTTCCTCATTTTCTAATTTTCCTAATTCCTAATTTCCTCATTTTCTAATTTTCCTAATTCCTAATTTCCTCATTTTCTAATTTCCTAATTTCAATTTCCACCTAATTAATTTCTCTCTAGTTTCTCCCTATTTTTGTGCTTTGGTGGAAGCATGAATTTCTCATGCGTCATACTTTTGGCATAGCAGGATGTCATAAGCTTCTAGTCCTCTAACCTTTGCATTGGCAATATGTCATAATTCATGACATAGAAGGTGTCATAACCTTCTTCTTTCCACTCAATTGTGCCATTTTTGAAATCAATTGCCTCTAATATCAATGTCATGTTAATCTTGTCTTTTCTCTGATTTATCTATAAATTGGATGAATTTCTTCAATCAAAGCCCCTAGTCGAATCAATCATGCTTCTAGTACCCTTATGTTGTCTTGTCAATCTTGATTTCATCTCATGTGTATGCACTTGTAGGTGAGATCCACAAAACTAAGCAATTTGAAGGAGAAAGAAGGACAATGGAGCCACATGAAGGAGACATCTGCATTTGGTTTGCTTAAATCTCATTTTGAATGTCTTGTTTTCATGTTTTCATTGAATGTTTTTAGGATTGTTATCACTGCAATTGAGTTTTTGTGATTGAACTAGGCTAATGTTTATATTACTCTGATGATTTCCAGATTCCTATCTACATTTATTGGGATCTCAATAAAGCATGCCCTAAAGATGACTTTCCACTGCCAAATATCGACATCATAGTTGACATGACTGCTGGATATGAGATGCTCTCATTGATGGATGGTTTCTCCGGCTATAACCAAATTCGCATTGCTCCTGAAGATCAACATAAGACAGCATTCACCTGTGCTTGGGGTACCTATTGTTGGAATGTGATGCCCTTTGGTCTTAAAAATGTTGGCACAACATATCAAAGAGCTATGACAACAATTTTCCATGATTTCATGCATACTTTGATGGAGGACTATGTTGATGACTTATTATGCAAATCTATCACTAGAGATAGTCATCTAGCCATCCTGGGCCCAATCTTTGACCGAATGGCGACCTACAAGCTCAGACTCAATCCAAAGAAGTGTGTCTTTGGTGTCACAGCCGACAAATTACTAGGGTACATTGTTTCTCACAAAGGCATCGAAGTCGACCCTACCAAGGTTAAAGCAATAATGGATATGCCTCCTCCTTCTAATCTCCATCAACTAAGAAGTCTGCAAGGAAAGCTACAGTCAATCCGCTGGTTTATAGCTCAATTGGTAGACAAATGTCATCCATTCCAGCATCTATTGCATAAAGGAGTCACTTTTAAATGGACTAAGCAATGTCAATCAGCCTTTCAAACTCTTAAGGACTATTTGTTGTTGTTGCCTATTCTAATGCCTCCTATAGAAGGAAAGCCATTTATATTGTATATTTCTACAACTGAAACGACACTAGGATTTCTCTTGGCCCAACAGGATGAGAACGGCAAAGAGCGAGCTATTTATTATATCAGTCGGACACTAGTAGGCTATGAGCTGAATTATTCAACTATTGAACGGGCATGCTTAGTAGTGGTCTTTGCAACACAGAAACTTTGACACTATATGTTAAATCACCAGACATTGCTGGTTGTAAAAAATGATCCCTTGAAATACTTGCTTAGCAGAGCAGCTTTGATGGGTCGCCTAGCAAAGTGGGTTATGATCCTCAGTGAATTTGATATTGAGTATATGGAGCGAAAGGCAATAAAAGGACAAGTCATAGCGGATCAACTTGCAAAGGCTCCTATTTATGATGATCATCCCATGTTGACCGGTTTTTCGAATGAATCAATCTTTGCTCTCACATCTTCTAATAAATGGAAGTTATACTTTGATGGATCCCATACCAAGTTTGGGTCTAGAGAAGGCATATTGTTTGTCACCCCTCAAGGTGATGCTATTCCCAAGTCCTATAGAATAACTTTCCATTGTACCAATAACATTGCAGAGTATGAAGCACTGGTCACAGGACTCCGAGTAGCAGTCCACTGTAACATCACACATTTACAAGTTTATGGAGATTCTCAGTTAGTCATCCATCAAGTGAATGATGACTACGAAACAAAAGATGAAAAGCTTATTCCCTACAAGCACATGGTAGCTTTCTTCAAGAAAAAATTCACGGCTATCCATTTCAGTCAAGTTCCAAGAATTCAAAATAAATCGGCAGATGCGATGGCTATGATTGCTTCCATGATAAATATGCCCCACAATATGAACAAATGTGAATTTTTGGTCAAACAGTTGCTTGTCCCTTCTTTTGACATTCCGACAGTAGATGTGATGTGTGTTATTGTTGGTCCTAACTCCCCGTGGTACAATGATGTCTATCAATATTTGAAATCCCAAACCCTACCACCTAGCCTTTCCGCTAACCAACGCCGAGCCTTCATCCGACAGACAGCCAAATATGTCATCATTGCCGACACCCTTTACCATCGTTCCTTTGACCATACCCTCCTCAGGTGTTTGGATTCTAACGAAGCACAAACGACTTTCCACGAGGTTCACGATGGTATATGTGGGGGCCATTTCAATGGTCTGAGCTTAGCCAAAAAGTTGATTCATGTTGGGTATTATTGGCCCACTCTGGAAAATGATGTTCATGATTTTGTTAAGAAGTGCTACAAATGCCAGATCCATGGAAATTACATTCGTGCACCAGCCCAAGAGCTTCATTTTGTCATATCTCCATGGCCCTTTTCTCAATGGGGATTGGATCTTATTGGCAAGATTCACCCGACATCTGCAAATGGACACAAGTTCATCATTACAGCCACAGAGTATTTTACAAAATGGATCGAGGCTATCCCCATGACCTATATCACTAGTGTGCAAATTTCAAAATTCCTATTGAATTATATCATATGCCGATATGGGGTTCCCCTTGCCATAGTCACAGATAATGGTTGTCCCTTCAAGAATAAAGATGTCAAGGAACTTTGTGAAAAGTTTCATATCCAACACCGTTTCTCCAGTTCATACTATCCACAGGGTAATGGTGAAGCTGAAGCATCAAATAAAACCATTATCAAGATCCTGAAAAAGGTTGTCAATGACGCTGGTCGAGATTGGCATGTATAGTTGAATCCAGCACTATGGGCTTATCGCACTTCTATCCGCACACCTACTGGCACAACACCTTATTCCTTGGTGTATGGTGCGGAAGCCATTTTACCCTTGGAGGTGGAGATTCCTTCTTTGCATGTTTCCTTGCAACATCTAATTGATGATGAGACGCATAGAGTCTCTCGGTTGCATCAGCTTGAGATGTTAGATGAGAAACGTCAGACAGCCCTGACACATTTGCAAGCATATCAAAACCGTCTCCATCACTCTTATAATAAGAAGGTCAAAGGGTGACACTTCAAAGTGGGAGATCTGGTTTTAAAGGCAAACCCCAAGAATGCACAATCTACTAACATCATCAAAGGAAAGTTTGAACCTAATTGGGTTGGGCCTTTCATAGTGACTGCAGCCTATGGCTTGGGGGCATATCAGCTTGCCACCCCAGAAAGTGAACCTTTGTCTGATCCTGTAAATAGCATGCACCTTCGCAAGTACTAGGCATAATTTTTTATCAGCACCTTTTTAAATATGATCCTAAAAAAATACAAAAAAAATCAAAAAGCTCCAAAAAAATACAAAAAAAAAAAAGCGAAATACAAAGAAAAAGAAAAAAAGGAATAAAAAAGTCAAGAAAAATGATTCACCCTCTAGTGAAAACTTGGAAAACAGGTGCTTTGGGCAAGTACCATGGTGAAAACCTGGCAAACAGGTGCCATGTGTAAAATGATCATTGCTTTGTCATCTATCATGACCTCTAGCTATGCTTTTTCTCTAAAGGTTTATCATGCCTATCCTTGTCCTGACCCAATGTTCTGTTTCAGGCCTATGATTGGTCAACATCAGTGTCTTGCATACTCCGTTTCTTGTGCATATGTTTCAGTCCTGGTGTCTATATATGTCTTTCAGATGTGCATTGGGTGTGTCCCCCTTGTCATGATCAATCATTGAAAAAATCCAAAAAAAAATTGAAAAATGTCCTTAAAAAAAATCCAAAAAAAAATTTGAAAAATGTCCTGCAAAAACCATAAAAAAAAAAATTGAAAAATGTCCTGAAATAAATCCCTAAAAAGTCAAATAAAGTCCTGAAAAGAAAAAAAAAAAAATCCCCGTTGTGCATAGACAGATCACTGAACATACATCCAATGACTCTCAATCACACACTGTGCTTTACTGCAATCATGCATTCACAGATGAACTTTTTCAATCAAACCAAACATTCAAACTGATTAAAATTATCTTATCAACCGAACATCAACATCAATATCACTCGTCCTTGGCACACTATCATGGGTCTTATACAGGGTGTGGTATACCCAAAACCAGACTGTGTCTTGTCTTAGATGGGGTACCGCATTCTCTGAAACCAGACAGCATGATCGTCCTATCAGCACTTTCAACTTTTGACAATAAAGATCAAGATGTTTGTTTGACTTGTTGGAATTAGTGAGTCTTATCATTTACTAATTTATCTTCAATCATGTTCCTATGTTGCTTGATGATGTCACTGAGTGATTTAGAGTGACCGGGATGGTTCATGGTCCCTTTCTTTTTTTGTTGTGATTGTTGTTTGTGGAATGTTTGTTACAAACTAGGGCAACTATATCATTGGGTGTTTGTGATAAGTACATTCGCTTTGTGAATGTCACACATACCTCGACCCTTGATGTATGCACCCTAGGATGCCTCACTCATTCCTTGTGTGCGATGTGTCTATCTTTTGCAAAAAAGGTTGCGTTTCAGCTCTGGCCTTCAATGCCATGATGCTATGCATCTGTTTTGCTACATTAAAATAAAGGTTCTCACCTACAAAGTGCATTACTAAAAGCAAGTTTTTCTTCATCTCTAACTGTCCTCTATCTCATTTTCTTCTTACTAACATTTCTTTCGTCAGTTCGGATAGTCAGTTCGGTCTAGTGCTCCAATTTCCCCAAACACATATGTTGCATCCTGCATTCATTGGTTAGTACATTTGCATTACAACAAGCATCATATCAAGCATTTTATCCATTTCATATTATAAATGCATTGAAAACACATAAAAAATATATATATATCCATACATGTTCCACAATGGTACATCAACAGTGCATAAGTCATCCATACATGGAAAATAACTATAAGTCATAACACATTGCATCCTATCATATCGATGCATATCATATCATATATCAAAATAATATCGGAGTACAAAATTGGACCGTCTGTCCTAAGTATGGCCCACAGGCTGACTATATAATATCACACTACATAATGTCCACTGTCTGTCATAAGGAGCACGTGCCTCTGTCATTGGGTGCTCCCTCTATTCTCCTCATCCCTGCCATGTCTCAAGGATGATGTCCCTCCTATCTAATCTACACAACACATCTCTCCTTGTGACTGGGTCATATTCTATCATCTCCCCATGAATCGGAATGCGGAGGATACGCCATACATCCTCTAGTGTCACAGTCGCCTCTCCAGTCGCCAGATGGAATGAGGAAGTCTCTGAATGCCATCGCTCTGCCAATGCGGTAAGTAGTCCTGTGTTTGCCCTAATCTCAGGCATGAATGTAATATAGTATATTCCAAGTCCTGCTAGTGTATCTCTATCTGTGCTCCTGAGTCTATGTCGTAACATGAAGCAATCTGGTCAGTTCTCCCGCGTGATCAATGGATACTGTCGACTTTGCATCACAATTGGGGCACATTTTGTCAGTTTTAGGGTTTGCTCCTACGGGCTGCATTTCCTTGTTTCATGTCCAAATCAGGGTGTTTCTAATCTATTTTGACCTATCCTATCCTTATCCCCCCTTTTCGGATCATTCGCATGTTGTTTTTGACCAAAATTGAGTTCCCAGTGAACAACTACGCCTGTGTGTTGTATCCTGCGCTTGTGTTGCATCAACTTGCGCCTGTGTACCCTACACAAGCGCAGGATGCACTCACACAGACGCAGAAGTCAGTTTCTGCATTCCCTATGGGCCCCACAATGTCCTGCAAGCGATCAAAATTCATAAAATTGACAATATGGGTTTTTGAGATACATACCGCTGCTCTCGCATCATCCAGTCGTCTGTAGGTGCGTACACGTTCTCTGAGGTGATCTACCATTGGAATGTTTGCCATCTCTCTGCACGTGTCCTTTTCCAGAGCAACAAATTCTCCTCTTTGGCTAGTGCAAATGAGCTCTTTTCACTCTCTTTGTCTCATTTATAGATCTTTGTCAGTGCATAGATGGACATGCACTCTTTCCATCCTATGTTGGTCATGGTCTTTTGTGTCTTCCTTTGCTTGTCATTTGTGCATCCGATCTCGATTTTCAGTCTGTTTGCTCCTATCATTTTCTATCATTCTTATCGATCAATTGGCCTCTTTTCTAGATATTTCCGGCCAATTCCTCGAGGAGGCATGCATATGTCATTGTCATTGTCTGGGGAATTTTCATTATTGTTCTTTGAAACAGTGCTTAGAATCGCATTGTCTCAAAGAGGGGCAAAATGTAGATGTCTAACAATGGTCAACGCTTGCGGAGTCGTACTTTAACATTTGTGCATTGCCTTATTTTAGGGTTTTTGGGTCGCATTAACATTTCTCCTATGTCATGCACTTGGTTTTTATCATTTGCGAGCATCGAGTCCTTCTTCTACATTCTTCATTTATCTCGCTCTCGAATTTGGTCTTGTCGATAATAATCTTCAATCATGATTTTGGTCAATCTTATCCTGTCGCATCAATGTGCGTGCTCATTTGTCATATTTTGGACATCGTCAATCCTAATCGATGATGGAATTAGGGTTTTGTCCTCTTATCAATCTTGTCATCTTGTGATCGATTTGTCATCGATCGTGGTCATTTTGCAATCTATTTTGTCATCGATCGTTGTCATTTTTGTCATTTTGCGATCGATTTGACATTGATCATCATTGTTCCTCGTTAATTGGCGCATTTTATCAATCAAATCTTTTATCAATTTAAAATCATGATCAAATCGAATCGACATTAATTATCTTTTGTCAAGACCTAATTGTCGTTCTTGCATTTCTAATTCATCTTCTAAGGTTTTATGATTTATTCATTTAATCTTGTTTGCCATTTTCCCTCTAGGTTAAATAATTTATTTATTTATCCTAAGTCTTCTTGTCACAATTAAATATTTATTTAATTGGCTAATTAATTCCCTCTCCTTGTGTGAATTAATTGATGAATGAAAAATTGTTAATTAATTCACTTAATTCCTAATTTCCTCATTTTCTAATTTTCCTAATTCCTAATTTCCTCATTTTCTAATTTTCCTAATTCCTAATTTCCTCATTTTCTAATTTCCTAATTTCAATTTCCACCTAATTAATTTCTCTCTAGTTTCTCCCTATTTTTGTGCTTTGGTGGAAGCATGAATTTCTCATGCGTCATACTTTTGGCATAGCAAGATGTCATAAGCTTCTAGTCCTCTAACCTTTGCATTGGCAATATGTCATAATTCATGACATAGAAGGTGTCATAACCTTCTTCTTTCCACTCAATTGTGCCATTTTTGAAATCAATTGCCTCTAATATCAATGTCATGCTAATCTTGTCTTTTCTCTGATTTATCTATAAATTGGATGAATTTCTTCAATCAAAGCCCCTGGTCGAATCAATCATGCTTCTAGTACCCTTATGTTGTCTTGTCAATCTTGCTTCCATCTCATGTGTATGCACTTGTAGGTGAGATCCACAAAACTAAGCAATTTGAAGGAGAAAGAAGGACAATGGAGCCACATGAAGGAGACATCTGCATTTGGTTTGCTTAAATCTTGTTTTGAATGTCTTGTTTTCATGTTTTCATTGAATGTTTTTAGGATTGTTATCACTGCAATTGAGTTTTTGTGATTGAACTAGGCTAATGTTTATATTGCTCTGATGATTTCCAGATTCCTATCTACAAATCCATTGATTGTACAATGCACATAATGGTGGAAAGGTGTGATGTCAAATGGTGGTTCGATACTATCTGGAATTATAATCGGTTTCCTATTCACCGTAGGCATGCATCTAGGCATTGCATGCTTCTTGATAACACCTTTGTATTTGTCATAATCCTCTGCAATCCGCTCCAAATCTATATATGTACATGCAGCACCAATAATCTGGAAAGTTTCAACAAAGCTAGCTCTGTTAATTGAAACTAGGGTAGACTGGTTCTTTCTTTTGATTACCCTAGATACTAGGCAATGGCATTTGGCCAACTCTTTGATCTCATCCACATCAACATACACATCTGGCACAATTAACTTTGACATATTTAAATCCCAAGGGTTTGACATCGGGACACCCTTACCCCTATTATTCCAGAAATAATGAAACAGAGCACAACCAGTCATATGAAGTGTTGTCAAGTTTCTACATTGGCTCCATAAATCTTTCCATGCCAAATCATTTGTATTCAAACCAACGGAAGTCCCTGGCAGCAAATCTACAAATTCTTCTTTGTATTTCTTATCCTTCTTTTCCTCAGTGGCCTTGGGCTTGGAACCTCCAGTTCCACTCGTCGCCTTGCTCATTCTAGTTGCAGGAAAAATACTTAACCAATTTTTTGAAATTTTCCCACACCCAACACTCTGAATTCTCCAACATTGTTGCAGAGCTCAATTCACTAGATTACCTCGAAGATAGAATGCATTAATGCAATTATTCAAAATCTCGGTTCGATCATGTAATTTATGGTATTTGGGCACTGTCACTTTTCTCAAGTCTCATTAATTGCCACACTTGCATGAACTAGCTATTGTGGCATTAATTCAAAGTTGAATTACTTGAGCGAAAATTGAATTCATGCCCTTCTATTTGATTGGCGATTGCCATTCAAAACTTTTACAGAATCCGACAAACAAGTCCACGTGTCAATCCCCATCTTTAATCGCACACTCGCAACTGGTTATAACAATTTGTAAAGTAACTGGCGAGTTAGCGACAATGCTACCAAATCCTCTTAATCGCAAGCTTGCAACCCCTTTTACAAATCCTCAAAGAATCTCGCGAGTGAGCGACGGCCATTGATCTTCATCAAGCCCTTAAGTCGCAACCTCACAACAACATTTGTAATATTCTTTCTTTACCTGCGAGCTGGCGACCACTGCAAATCTAACAAAATAACTTATTTCATCACAAGCTCGCAACTCGATACTTAACTTGACTTAAACCCTTGTGATCCCGCGACAACAAGACACTTAACTGCCATCGCATGCTCGCAACACTTTTTGACTTAAGACTTACAAACCCGCGAGCATGTGATGACCACAAAATCAGACCAAAACTTACTTGTTGCCAGATCGCAACATAAAATGCTAAACAACTTCAAAACCTGTGAGCAAGTGATGAAACCAACTAGGTTGCAATACCAACCACATCGCATGATCGCAAATTAAAATGACTTAACCGCGAACACAAAATCACACCCAGTCGCAACCTCACAACATAAAATGGTCAAGTGCAAAACATCTTGTGAGGTAGCAACAACTAAAATCTCCCAGTACTCCCAAGCTCACAACTTAAACTGACTTGATGATAAAGGACCGATGAGCTAGCGATAACCATAAAATCTCAAAACTATTTATCTCTTGACCGCAGCGACCCAGCGAGTACCAACAAAAATTGATGTTTTATGTTAATTACCTTCATAAACAGGCACGAGCAGTGGCACACAGACCATTAATGACTTACTCGCTAACTCTCGCGGCTATAATGCATGGCATCAAGCCAATTCGAGACCTCATGACCAAATAAATTTCATTAACAATCTCAAGCTCACTAACAGAAAATGCTAACACCCAAAAAATTAGAGACCTCGCAATTTAAACCCAAACCAACACTCGCTAACTCGCCACATAAATTGTTAAACATGAAATTTATCTATGAGTTAGAGATGAAACATTAAACATGTCTCATTGTCTGACCAACCGTTTGACCAGACTTGACGTTGACATGGACAAATAAAGAGAGGACAACTTAGATTTTCAATGCACAACAACTTCGGTTTACTAGCCAACTAAGACAAAAAACAAACACAAAACCCTAATCGCCATGAACATCATGTTAAGCATTCAATGTAGAATAGTAGAAAGGTTCTAACAGTTATACAATATGAATAATTTTATGGATCTTGTGACACGAATTGTTGCATTTCATGTTCAACATAATGTGGAACCAGTTTACTAATAATTCAATTGTTTACTAATAATTCAGAAAATAAATTCTAATTGTTTACTAATAATTCAAATTCACAATTAAAAATATGAAATAAGTATCTGTCCTAATTGACAAATTCAAGGAATACAATATCAAAAATCATCAATGACAACTATAGTATTGCAAATTGAAATTGTAATATGACTCAAGAACTGTAGTATAATTATAAATACATATAAATTGACTACTAATTCACTTTAGTGACTCAGTCTGAGGCTTCTATATCCCAAATGGACTCAAGATCTGGAAACTGACTAGTACTAACAGGTTCATCTTCATTCTGAGTCGAGTATTCAAAAATTTCTTCGTCTCCATGCTGACTCTGAGTCTGCAATCCATCATTTGTCTCAGCACTAGCACTAGTAGTAGCACCACCAGCTTTTAAAGTGTTGCACAACCCTCGTCTTTCATGCATGGAATTCCAAATTTCCAATGCCCTATCATATGGAAAATCTCTAACATTATACTGAGTTACAAACAACCTCAAGCAAGTTTCCAAATTTTTGTCTAATTTTTTTTATTTTTAATTTCAAAAGGCCTAATGCACTGGAAACTCTCTCATCTTCCATTGACCCCAATATCATTGTTTGACATAAATCAACAAGTTTCAAATATTCTGGTATTGCAATACGCAATACTTCACTTTGATCTATCCTTTTCCAAAGCCTTGTGATTAATCCAGGTTCAAATGGATTCTCCAAGACAACCAACTACTATTTCATAGTCAATGCAAAGCATTTACATTATTTTTTAAGATGACTTGAATTTAAAATTCCTTCTTTTGGATGTCAATTGCAATATGCATCCTTTGAAAATGTCAATATCAATTCCTCTATTTTTTTATGAAACACCTTTGTGTCATTTGGATTATCTCCAATTGAATGCCAAAATTGAGGATACACACAACCCATGGCTTCAAGTATTTCTTCTCAAGGGAATCTTTCACGAATCTCAATTGAAAGCTCATATGCAATAGACTTCAAATTATCACTAACAAATTTAACAATCCTGTCAAAATCTTCCTTTTTAACTGGTAGTGCTCTGCCTCGCTTGTCCGTCTTAGATTGGTGCATTGGTATCTGAAATCCTTTTACAAAGACACATAACTCATTTTTTGTATTGAAATGTAAAAAAAAATCAGCATGATTCAAATCTATAATTGTCCACCTAAAAACATTTGGGCTTCACCCTGTTAGATCTGAATATAGACCATCTAGGCTGAAGCATGTCATTTTACGTAGAGTGCTATACTGATTGATATACATAGTTCTGTCTTGGGCTTTCTTAACAAGTTTGTTCATTGAATCCAACATGGGGAGAAGACTAGCTAAAGTTAACAAAGTCTCTATATCACTTAACTTATGTAAGAGATCAGGAGCTTTGTCTACTGTGAGGCTCATAGATTAGTCTGATCAAGGATTGATATTCTGTTAGAATTCGTTCTGCAAGTCCATGCAAGGAGATCCATATGATCTCAATATCCCTGAGAAGCTTGTTTCCTGTTTTTACTCCCTTAGCAAAAATCTGAAATTCTGCAAAACGTTTAGGACTTCAGTAGAAGAATGAGTGGAGCTCGTGGACTAGATCTTCAACTTTTGAAATTGTAGGGAAATTGCTTACAATTCTATATGCTAAATTCATTCGATGGGCCATGCAGTGAATGCCAACCATGTATGATGCAATACTAGTTTGTATTCTTGCACAAAGACCGATCCTTTGACCTTGCATTACTGCAGCTCCAACACACACCAACTTCTTGGCAATTGTCAAGTCATCCATACCAGCAATTTCATTCAAAGATTTCTTAACTTTCAAATATAAATTTTCTGTTGTTGAATTGCCCCCCATTTTATGAACACAGAGTAGATGAGCTCGACGGACGTGTTCTTTTACGATATACACATGCATACAAACCCAAGCAATGTTATCTACCGCAGTAACTACATCTATGGATAATGAAATGAAATTTGACTCTTTTACACTCTCTTGTAAATTTTGCTTTTCCACCTCAGCGAGATAGTTTGCCATTTCCCATCTAGCATTTATTGACCAATGTGACATAGGATGGTGAGGAACATTCAAAAAAGATAATAAATTACTATATTCTGGGAAATATTTCATAGGATGCCCTCTCGATAGAATATGAAAAATAACACTCATCTAAACAGTCTTTGCCAGGTTTGCATCTTTCGCTGCATGTTCAAGCCCAGCCTTGATTGTATTTCCAAATCCACTATTACCAATCAATGTCATTTTGTGGTTATGCTCTTCATATTTTGTGGCATACTTAACATGAAGACATTCTTCCTTTGATTTCCATCTTACTCTGGTGTTTCCTTTCTGTCTATGATCTATTTTTCATAAACCTTACTAATATGCTTTTCTATGGTGTCAAGCTTTAGCTGCATCTTCTTCTCTCTTTTAGTTTTCCAGCTACAAATCTTACACCTACATTATGTTGGTTGTTCATCATTGTTTGGGACTGGTTCAATGAATGGGTACTTTGCTACCCAATCAATCTTAAAACTCCTTGTCATCTCCTACTCTTGCCCCAGTTTTACTTTCCTTTTTCTTTTCTTCCTACCAACATCATCTTCAATACTAGCATTTGCATCTAAGTGAATTATCTCATTGTGTGTATCCCTTAGAACATCTTCTACCGTGTTGGTATTGTCATCCTCATTTGATGCATTTAACTCAATGACAATCCCACCTTGTGGTGGTGGTGAGCTACTATGAATGGCTTCTACAACTGCAGAAGTTGATGGACCAGAAACTTTGCCAATTCCAAAGAAACACTTTATGGTAGTATCTTTAAATTTAAGTTGTGGCCGTTTTGATGGCCTCCCAATCCCTTTAGTTTCACCACCCTGAGAAGTTTTACCCTTGTCTAACATCCTAATCCCTTCACCGCCCTAAGGAGTCTCAGTCTCACCCTTGTCTAACATCTCAATCCCTTCACCACCCTGAGGAGTCTCACCCATGTCTGACTGTGACATCTTGAGTCTTGACCTCTCACTATGAATTAAAAGTTAAAACTAATACTATCAAGTATGAAGAAATGATTACTCACCTTTATGCCTTCTCAATTTTCTGAATCGGGAATCAGGAATGCCTGGGCCTATGTTGCAAGATTGTAACTCTGGCCCTCCGCCCTACAATGAAATTCGACGTTCCAACTCAAATTGCGAAATGTGAATTGAGAGCTCCCAAATTTACTAATCAAACATGAACAAATTGTAAGAAAGAGTGTATTTATATCAATCCATGATTGCATTTTTGGTTAATTGTGCAGGCGTTTCAAAATGCATCTTGATTTAAGCGGGGTGAAATGGGTCCTCGAATGCTTATAATGTTTTAATTGATATTGGCAAATTTGGCCGATGCGTGCAATGAACATTTAATTTATTGTTGGTGAATTAGGTCCTGGGTACGTGGTCATTTTACTATTTCTGGTGAATAACGAAGGTGATCTAATACCCACGTCCGAGTGATTCCAGGTGAATATTACGGGCATGCACGTCGAATGGTGTGTGGTCAATGGTGAAGCCAGAATATAGTGTACCGTTAACCTCGAGATTCTGAGCAATTTGACCACTATGTTGCCCCAAACTATTCACCATTTCCTCAAAAAAAAAAACGCAGAATTCACCAATTGGTGAAGATTTGCCACTAAAAAACTCTCTGCATTACCCTATCCTTTATTTATCTCTAATACAACCACATCCCCATATACATAAAAATTGCCTTATCCTTATATGCATGCATCTTGTGCATTTTCCTTATCCTTGCATTCACCACATTCTTTTGTGTACCTATCTCCATTTAATATTTTCTTGTGCCAGGACACTTCCACAAATATGGGCTTGTGCCTTCTCTTTTCAAATTAGAAAATTCATATTTGGTTGATTGACCTCCTTTACCTTTCTCACCTAGTGTTGACTAAGTCCCTATACATTATTTGTCTTATCCTTGCATTCACCCTATTCATCTATGCACCTATCTCCATATAGAATTTGCTAACCTTGGGACACTCCCACAATTATGGGCCTGTGCCTTCTCTTTTCAAATTAGAAAATTCAGATTAGGTTGATTGACCTCTTTTACCATTCTTGCCTAGTGTTGACTAAGTCCCTACACATCTATCTTATCCTTGCATTCATCATATTCATCTATGCAACTATATCCATATAATATTTCCTAATCTTAGGACACTCCCATAATTGTAAAGGAAACCCTACAACCATAGGCTTGTCCTTTTGCTTTTCAAATTATTAAATTCATATTTGATTGATTAACTTCCTATACATTACTTACCCAAAGTTGACTAAGTCCACTTTTGTGTGACTTGATATTATGTGTTAGTATTTAAAGACATTAATTGCATTTATTTCACATCTCTTGTATCTCAAACATACTCTCTCATCTTAAAGCATTGAAGAAGCAATCACTAGGAAAACACTTCAATTGGTCCACTAAAAGGAGTTATGAATATATATGCATCATCTTAAGAGGCTTTCTTGTCATCTTTGAATCTCTATACACATTTCTAAAGATTGACCTAGGAGAACTTGACTCCTTGTGAGACAATAATGGCTCTATCAGAGTGTTTTTGACTACTACCAACCTCATAAATATTTGAAAAGACAAAGGACACATGAGCACACTAGGCAAGCAAAAGAACATAATTACATTATGTATAGGGATGAATCCAAACATACTAGAGAAAAATATTCTTGTAACAAAATTGTCTCTAATACATTATTTGTTGTCATCTTAATAAACATGTTATATTTAACAATATTTTGAAAAATTATTAAAACATTTAAAGAGTTAAAAATTATTTTTGCAATAAAAAATTATTAGAAAATATATAAAATGGTTTAATTACAATAAGAAATGCACCATCTTTTATAAATAATTTTTCATTCTATTATATTATTTGTAGTCATTTTAAAAAAACATATATTAAATTGTTATATTTAATAATATTATAAATTTAAAAATTGTGATTAAAAAATTTAACTTTTTGAAAAATTAAATCATTTAAAAAATATTTAACAATAAAAATTGAATAATATATACTAAAATTAAAAAGTTTTTACCAAAATTAACTAATATGTATTATCTTTTGATTGTAGTTGAGATTAGGATTAAGCTAGCTTATTGTTAGCATTAGGGGTAGGTAAAAATAAGATGTCCATTCTAAGATAAAGCTTAAGTTAGTGTTAGCATTAGAGCTTAACTAGAGTTAAGTTAGTGTTATGTGGAAATTTAGTTTAGAAAAATATTAATAATAGTTCTAATTCTATTGTAACAAAATCTTTGTTATCTTATTTGTTGTCATTTTAGAAAATATGTTGCATTTAAAAATATTATAAAATTAGAATGAATTATTAAAAAAATTTAAAATATTAAAAATTTAAATCATTTAAAATTATTTTACCCATAAAAATGATTAGAAAATGTATAAAATTATTTTATTACAATATGTAAAGTGCCATCTTTTATGAATTAAATTACTATCCTTAATATAATGTAAATAGTAAATAAAATATACCAAAATTAAATAATATGTACCATCTTTTAATTATAATTAGAGTTAGGGTTAAGGTTAGCTTATAGTTAGGGTTGAGTGTTGGTTAAAATTAAAGTTTTCATTCTAAAATAAAACTTAAGTTAGCTTTAGTATTAGGGCTCAATTAGGGTTAGAGTTAATGTTAGGATTTAAGGATTGTCATTCTAAGATAACGCTTGGGGTTAGCGTTACGATTGAATTAGAATTAGGGTTAGCACTAGGGTTTAGTTAGGATTAGAGCTATTTTTTCTAAGATTTAAATTAAGGTTAGATGTAGTGTTAGGGTTAGCATTATGGTTAGAGTTAATGTGTTATATATTAGGGTTGGGATGTAATTAAGGTTATGGTTCTATCTACAATCCTAAATATGACCATATTCCCGACACTAATCGTAACACTCGGAATAGGAGCATTCGATGACAACTAAGGAGAAAATACAGCCAACTTCTTAAGGTGATTATGTTCTTATATAGTCAAACACATTTTGCAATTATACTAATACAATAAAATTTTCAACTACAGTCAAGCATTTGTTTGATGTGGTTAACAAATTTTTTGTTTAGAAAACTAATTAATTTTTAACATCTCTAGTTTTAAGTTCTGTATATTTCATTTTCAACAATTTTTTTACAAATATAAATGTGTATATATGCATATTTTCTATGGTAGGACAATCTCATGGGATATGAAGATAGTGAGGAAGCAAATATGAAGGTTTGAAAATGTTTTTAACGAGTGAAAAAACTAAAGAATGCTAATGTAGTGTGATTCTATGACAAAAGCAAGAGTGATTGTAAGAGTTTCACAATTAGATAAGAATTTTCTTGGAGTGAAAATGAAGTAGTTCTAATCCATAGGTGCATATTGGATCTTGGGTAAGGAATTGAAAAATTTTGGTATGACAATAGTTTGGGTAGAGGCAAAGAGATGTCTTGGGGCCCATTTTGAAATTTGAATTTGAAACTTCAAAAGTATGGAATTTGTGGTTGTGAAAATGAACAATGAGCTCGAATTCCACATTGACCTTACTTTTCCTCTTCCGTGCCATCATTTTTAGGGTCACCATAGAAGTCTTCCGGGTGCATTTTTTGTGAATTCAACATTGCCCATTTTTTAAAAATATTCTTGCACATCAGTGACATATCTAACAGTTATCATGTAGTTTTATGTGTTGGATTTGATTTTGTCAAACCATACAAAATATTCCTTTACTATTACTTTTTGTTTTTATTTATTTATTATTAGCCCTACAATATATTACCCATAGCATATATTGCTATCGATGTAATCATTGCACCTTGTTGGGATGCAAGTCCTAGTTACATTATGCATCAGGATGAATTCAAACATACTAGACTAGTCAATGACAACAAACTCGTCCGAAACCTACAAACTTTTCCTTTGATAGAAGAAAAATCCAATGCAAAATTTGGGAACTAGCCATGCAGCCATATAAAACACACCCCATATATCTAGGCACATCCCTCAATGCATTGAGGTACATTTTATATGTTGCATAGCGACTTTATAAAAATTTGAAGTGTTCATTTGACAAAAAAAATCACATTCTAAGACAAAAATAAAGAGTATTCCAAAATCTTCCTCACATAACATTCATTCTTCAATCAAGAAGCTAAATACCTCTACCCTCTTTATTTTACTTTCCTAACATAACAAATACACTTGTCTCAATATTCAACCATCAATTATCATTATTTAATCTCTTGATTTATACTTATTTATATGCATTTGGTTGAATTAACATAAATTACAAATTTATTTTCTGCTACAAATCTACAATAACAAAATTCTTTCACAAAATTGACTTGATAAAATAAAAGAGAGAAAATTTTAATATTCAAAAAAAATATATATATAAAACTCATAAAAACTAGTGTGCATATATAGAGAGAGAGAGAGATCCATGTCAAAATCAGAATTCAGTCGTTATTGTTTTAAGAATCTCTAAATCGACACTCATACTCACAGAAAGAAATTGACTCATTGCATTTTTGCTTGATTACAATAGCCTGAAAGACATCCACCACAACAAAATGTGGGTTTATCGAATAATATATTCATGTCCAAATCCAAATACAAAGAACTTGAAGAGCTATAGAATTTTACAGATTGACAAGAGTAGGGAACAGCAGCTCCCTCCATACACAGCTATGAATTATTTTCCAATACCCTCACATGATCCAAAATGTTTGATATAATTAATGTGCCAACAAGGTTGGACTCAATAAAATTTGGCCCAATGGAGGCAGTATCCAAGTCCACAATCCAAATTGGTGGACTTCAATTTTTCCCCTGCTCTGGTTATGTTGATTGAGAACAAAGAATACAAACCAAGCAGGGGATCTCATTTATACTACAATATAATTGCTCACTGCAATAATCAAATCACTTCATTCATTTTATGGAAGTTAAAGATATACGAGGCTATTATTCCTAGATTCTGAAAAATCCATATCACACCATTCAGCTCTATCCACTTCAAATCACTAGTTCAATAGCCCAAAAAAATTCCTCAAAATAAGAGGATGAATAAAAGAGATCGGTAATATATCTTCAGATTACATACCTAGCTTTAATGATTCTGCAGAAGACTCTATGATTTCTCCTATTTCAGCTCTTTGTGGATGACCTTCCTCTTGATTCTTACCAGGATTTTCTGTTGGTGATGATTCATTTTGTTCAGGAGCCTTGATCTCCTCCTCTAATTTTGATTCTGTTTCTGGAGTAGGGTCACTATGGACTGGTGGATCATCCCCAGAATGATCAGATAGCTCTCCTTGAATTAGGTTTTTCTCTTCAATTTCTTCTGGTAATCCAATACTGTGTTTCGACAGATCAATCTCAATCAGGTTTTCCTCCTCTGGACCTTCAAACTTATCCTTCTCCCGATGCTCTTGGGCTTTGAGAGGTTGTTCTTCGGTATTTCGTTGATCCATTGTCGCCTGAACTTCTGGCAGCTCTGAATTTTCCTGATCAGAAAGAGCAATCTCAATCAAGTTGTCTTCTTCCGACATGGACTGAGCATCCCCTGCATGCACAATCTCAAACAGGCTTTCTTTTTCCTCTCTTTCATCTTCCTCAGTCCAACTAAAATGAAAATCAACAGGCGATTCTTCACCCCCACCATTGGAATGAAGTGAATCCTCCACAAAAAAATTACTTTGTACTGAATGGGAATGTTTGGGATCATCAACTATATGTAATAGAGGACCCAGATGTCCCAGTGAACCCTCAGAGGACCCGGAACTATCTGTATCATCATCATCATCATCATCAGAAGTACAAGAGTTGTTGCTAGCACTGGCACCATGATGGCCAAAGCTTCTCCATGTAGACTCACAGTTCAATGTAAGCGAGAAAAAATCTTCAAGGCGAACTTTCCTCTGTTGCTGATCCTCTTTGTCCTCGGACTGAGGGGAAACATTCATTGGAGCCTCATCGTCCGAATCACTGTCTATCTTTCTCGGGGTTGAAATTTCAATGTGATTCCGCTCTTCTTCTTCATTCTCCTCCATGATCACATCCAATTGGGTTCTATAAACCCCCTCAATAAGATTATCACTGAAATGTACAGATTTAGCGCGATTTTGGTCCTTTTGGAAATCAGGAGCCCTAATTTCTTCATTTGACAGGTCCAATGACCTATTCTCGTAGACCTCAGTCTCCATTTCTCTGCTATTTATTTCCATACCATCTACAAATCCACCATTAAACTCCTCTTCCTGAATTTTTTCTGATACAATACTCTCTTCTGCATATTCATCATATTTCCCGCTTGAAAACCCAGTTATGGTTTCCTCTGAAAGACTCCTCAACTGGCAAACCTCATTGAGGGGCATTCCTTCCTTGACCACTCCCTTGTTCTTCTCAAGAGCTGCAACCTTCTCCTGCTGTTGCCTATGTCCGATGCTGAGGAGTGCAGTAAGGAAGAAGCCAGTATAAACAACTACTGGTGAGAGGAATACCCTGAAGCAAAACTGTGGGTACAAAATCATAAGCAAGCCAAGACAGAACAGCTGAAAGGAGATTATAGGGTTTTCCCAGGCAAACCTAAAACAAAACCCTACCATGGATCCTACACTGTTGCTAACAATCCAAAAGGTCTTCTTGTCCATATCTTCAAAAATGGGCAATCCAAATCAATACGCAATATAAGCAGAGGACAAAACGACTCTATGATCACAACAGATTCAGGTCATGGGTAGGTATTTTCTTGTTTGCTCTTGCAAACAGAACACTGCCTTTCAATCAGCAGCTATTATTAGCAATACAAGGCAAGGGCAAGAACAGATTGCATCACTGACACTGTACTCTAAGAACATACAAAATATACACTCTTGTCCTGTCAGATGCCATTGATTTAAGCTCTATAAGTATTCTATACAGGACTGCAACTTCCCCCATTTTAGACAACAAATGACCAGTAAAGCCCATTTCAAAATTAGTTATGAAAAGGAAAATCCATACTTTTGCTTTCTATATTGCCACATGAATCTCTGCTTTGGCTTTTGGTCTGAGAAGCCATTCAAAAAGACAGCAGCTGGGACCTGTACATATAAAAATACAGATGAAATAATACATTCAGCTTTGCTTTAGTCATCCTCAACCAACCTGTCTTCTCCTTACGTATCAGCTTTTCTCTTTCCCTTTTTCTTTGGCAGGATCCCATCATCCACCGCCCCTCCATCTAACATGGGTATAAGTCAAATAGCTGATGAAAACCTTAATATGACAAAATGCTGAATTTGACAATAAAATTTTGCTGATCAAACTGGATTCACAAACTTTTAATTACTGTGATTGAATAAAGCAACCACCAATAGAGGCATGGTAGGCCCTTGATCATAAGAGAAATACTATTGTGGGGAAGAAATGGATAACTTTAGAGGGCCCAATTACGATTGGACTGGCCCTTTTGCCGCTTCTTTGACAGATGTTTTTTCATGGATTACAATTAATATTCTCTATCTTGCAAAATGTTTCAAATTTTTGGTTACTATTAACAGTTGTCTGATCATGTTTGTAATGGTGAAATTTGTTTCCAATGCTATTTTCTATACAAAATGGTATAATTGTAAAAACACAAATTTGCATAAGCCAATTTTCTATAGGTAATTGCTATTCGTTATACAAAATGGTATAATTGTAAAACACAAATTTACATAAGACAGATTAAAAAGATCTAACCAGTAGAAATTGCCTAAAAATCTTTGCGATTTACAAATTTTGTATTTTTTATTATATTGAAAATAGAAAGCTCCAATTTCAATATATATATTTTAATTATATATATTGATAAATCATTAACAATATGAAATTTGATTTTTTTTTTATTATATATAATTTTATTTATCACTATAAACAAACATTGCTTAGATAGTGAAACTAAACATCTTTAATATTTGTATTTATTTTTTAAATTATTTATTACTAATTATTATTAAATTTATGAATCCCGATTCCCAACTATCATTAATCACGATAAACATGTTTTAACTTATGCTTTCAAACTGCACTATCCTTAATCTTTGTGATAATACCTAGTTGAGGACATGGGAAATTTACTTTTTGAAATGTGATTGTGCCTTAAACTATTATAGATGATTGCAAGGTACGGGAATTTATTAGTGCAAAAGTATCCTTAATTTTTTGTATTATTGTAATAAGTTTGGATTATTAGTATTAGATTTATTGTCATTGATGATGTTATCTGTGCCCATCATTTAACTGCACCAAGAGCATTGTTTTGGACTTTTTATCTCTACATGGAATAATATTTTTAAAAAATTGAATTGGAAGGTGAAAGTTTGTTTTGTAGATGTTTATGTGTTAGTAAATTCTTTTTATTTCAATAAAAAATAAATATATAAATATAAATTATGTTAGTTATAAATTTGATATATTTTTTGTGTAACAATGATGTTTTCTTTGTTTTTTCATCTTAATAGTGAAAATCCTAGGTAAATTTGTTTAATAATTGTAAGTTAAGAGGAGGTTCAAAAATATAATATTATCTTAAAAATTGGATCTCTTAATTTATGTATAGTGTGGCAAAAGCTAAAATTCTTAAATTAGCCTTAGAGTTGTATGAACAAGTATCATACATTAATAAATGTAGCAAAATTTATAGTCTTTTTTTTTTCAAATATAATTTCTAGATTGATTCAAAGAATGGAGAAGCCCTAAACTTCTAATATATGTAAGAATCTCAGTTTTCATTGATTTAAGCAAAGCTTGGGTTTAGATGGAAGTCGTGGAAAAAATCTAAAATAAATTAGTGTACATAAGAGGGGAAATGGCTTAGTCTGACAAGGAAAATCGCTCTAATTAAGGTAGCCATGCAAGTAATTTCAATATATATATATATATATATATATATATATATATATATATATATATATATATATATATATATATATATATATATATATATATATATATATATATATATATATATTCTTATTTTTCTAGGTTCTCAAACTAATTGTTGTCAGGTTAAATAGGTTATGTGAAATAGTCTTATGGTAAGGTTGTTCAAAGGATAAGATTTTTCCTTTGTTAAGATGGGAAATGGCTTGTCAAGGGAAAGATCAAGAGGAGTGGGAATTATAGAATTTGATAAAGGCAATCATGCTAACCATTCCAGCATATTTATTGTCAATTTTCCATGTTCCCAAACTAATCCTAAGGAAGATAAATGTAATACGTAAAATATTATTATGACAAGATTGTTTAAAGGATAAGAAATTCACTTGTTAAGCTAAGAACGCATTTATCAATAGCAAGATGAAGGGGGATAAGTATGCATAATGGGGCCTTAGGGTGATAGGCCTCATTAGGGGTTAATATTAAAGAACTTTATCTCTTCAAGAGAAAACTAATCTCTAATCTTATTACTTGGGATATAAAGAATGGAGAACAAGCCAATTTCTAAGACTTTTGAATGTGCCACCCCCTCTCAATAAGATTTTTAGGATGGGGGAGGTTTAGAGGTGCTTGGAAGAGAACTGGGAGACAAAAATTAAGGATTGTTGGGTGGATAAGCTAGGAAGGATTTTCTAATAGCATGTTTGGAAGGAACATGTTGGCTCCCCTCTTTTAATATAGATATTTTATTTTATTCATCCCTGGTTTCCATGATTCATGTTCTTCTTCTGCTCATATTGAATTAACTAAGTTGGAATGGAGATAGATCATGGGTTATGAATTTAATTTGATTATTCTTAGCTAGGTAAATTCTAATAATAGACTAGCCCGTAAAACTCATTTGGTGTAAATAAGTGTTATCAAAGTGTAATACATCTATATAGCTTGTAAATGTGAATAAGAAAGATAATTTGAAGAAGTGTGGTTTTGTAGGTACCTCTAAGTATCGACTATGCTCAAAGAAAGAAGAATCGACCCTCCCTACTACCTCAAGACAAATATATGTATTTATCTTAAAGGAAAAATAAATCTAGTTATGTTGTGAAAGATCACATATGGAAACACCCTATGATATTTTGGTTGGAAATAAATAACCATTTCTAGAGAGATAAAGCAGTGGAAAGGATGTTGGATTATGATTGAATCCATCATCATCACATATGGCCAAGCTTCTTTGACAGAAATAAATTTTGATTTTTTACCATTACGGTATCAATCATCCATGATTGGAAGTCGATAGCCCCTACATATGGGTAATCAATTAAAAAAGAGATATTTAACTACTTGAAAAAAAATGTCAAAAGGGTTTATGCAGCTAAACTTTAATGGAACTTTTAGGGAGAGTTTGTCTATAGTAACTATTGACCTTCTACCTTTATCCAATTGATAGTGATAGATTAATATTCAGGAGGGGATATCATCCCTTATGGCCTTAGATATTGCATCTTAAAATTATTTCCAATATTTACATCACATGGTGTTCTTCTAGGTCCCATTTTCTTTAGATGCGGACTATAAAAAGATTTTTGTATCTCCTATCTACCCCATCATTTATCTCTTTATTCATGCAAGTACTTACAAAGGATGCATGATAAATTTCTTTAAGAAAGTATATAAGTAATATGAGAATTCAATAGTCCCCACTCATTAGAGCATGTGGGAGCCTTATTTAAAAAAGGTCGATTCCTCTCTTATTTTAAATTGATTTCATTGCATGCTTTCTTTAGGTGTTCATTGGTTGGTGGTTAGGCAAGTAGGGAGGGCTTGTAAAGATGATTTTTTGTGTACAATGTTGAAGGGGTCATGATTCACACTATGGAGGTGCAATTTTAGATTAAAGGTTGAAGAGTACATTGTTCATTCTATATTTTCCTTTCCTCAATTTCATTATAAAAGATATGTTAGGAAGTTAAGTACTAGCTAACACATATGAAGTTAGGTCTTGAGTGTTAAGATGTGACATTAACCTTGCATTCTTAATTCATTCTCATGTTTCCTAGAAATTTTTCTAAGCAGCAAGAGAGTTAAAATGTTTAATATTTTTTTCCTAATAGAAATTGTAATTGCAATCCAAAGAGGTACAAGTAAACACATTCTAGTGATGTTTAAAATAATACTAGAGGAATATTCTTCTTAGGGGTCCACTTTGGGAGTGGGATCATCATTCTTGCATTCCAATGCATGTTGACTAATGTCATTTGTATGTTCACCTGAGCGGGGCACCCAAGTGTGCATGTTGTTTCATGTTCTACTTGTGGATTCATCCAAGTTGTCAAATAGTAACATGGTGCATTGAATAGTTATAATTTTGATTGGCTATTTATTAGGTGCCCTTGTGAAGGCCATATGAAGATTTATTATTTAATACTAAGTTAATAGGTTTTCCACTAAGGGGGTTGTATTGTTTTGGAGGTGATATATACCTCTTGTTTTGAGAATATACAATGTTTTTTTTCACACCGGATCTTCTATAAATTGGTATGAATATCAAAGCCATTTTTTTGCAAGTTGGAGAAGTAATGAAATATTGTCAAATTGAAGACACAAAAGGAGTGATGGAAGCGAATTTATTGTAATCTCATACATTTGAGGATAATACAGTTGCTTGGCCTCTCTTCTTGGTGGAATTTTTCCCCACAAGGGTTTCTCCATGTCAATCTTGTGTTGTGAGATGTTATTTTCATGTTGTTGATTTGCATCATTCTTTGTCATTCCTATTGTATGTGATAAAATGTTTATTTCATTGATATTTTATGTTTATGTAAGATAGGTTTATTGAGCATGTTAAAGTGGTTTATGTTAGCATGACAATGAAGATGAATATCTCAATGGTTTTTCATATTAAGGCAAATTATGTTTTAGATTTGCATACAAGCGTAGATTTCCATATTGTAATAGTCCAATCTGTTGAATCTTATGAATTTTACTATAGGATTAGAATTGAAATTTCCCAACACTGATCCTCCATAGAAGAAGATGTTTTGGATAATTTGTAGGTGATGGTGGTGGATGAAATTATGTAGGATTATATCCTTAAAAATTGCTTGCATCCTCCTTTGCAAGTTAGGAGGATCATCCTCATTAGGAGGAAGGTCTAGTTAAGGGTCTATAAGAAGGAATTGCAACCTTCTGGAAAGAAATATATCTAATTTACAAATAGAAGAAAAAACTTGTATCCTTCTATAAGGACCTAGGAGTCTATATGGATAATTTGATGGTAGTACACCAAGATAGAATTATTGGGTTGACCTGCTTACACTTCCCTCCCTCTCTAGGGAGGTACTTACTAGTTAGTTACTACAAGAAAAGTAGCTTTTTGGAGCTAGGGGAAAATCTATATAGGAAATTAATTTCCAAGAGGGTATGTTAGATGGGGATGTAAAGATTGTAGGGAGAAAGTAATAATTTAGGAGGGGTGATTGGACCCTTATCTTATGGGAATATAAAAGGGAAGGAAATGGTCAAGTAGAAATAGCATAAGGTAGTAGGTTTTCTCTTTTAGTGAAAACTAATGTAAAAAAAATGGTATGTGGCTCTTTATTAAATTTAAAGTAAATTAATTTTTCGGTCTTTTATAACTTGGATATCTTCTTGTAGGCCTAAGGCTTTTGAAAAACTTGAATCATGTTACATGGTATATATTCAAGCTTAGCTTAGATTAATATGCTAGCATAATCTTAACTTTTATGGGAAAGGGCTCCAATAGAATCCGTACTTAACCAATCTTAAAATGTCTTATAAATTATCTTTAAATAATATAAAATATGCATAAAAGTAAATATTAAAACAACTTCAATACTTAACATATAACATTACTAGTAACCAGGCATCTTACACAAGTATTCTAGAGGAAATGATACTTCTTTGGGGGTTAAAGATGGCCCTCTCAATTGGCATCCGAGTTCTGGATATTAAGGGTGACTCAAAGCTCATTATGGATTCTATCAAAGGAAATAACATTACAGGATGGACCAGTGATGGGACTATTAGTGATATTCACAAACTGCTCTTAGGGCTCAAGAATTTTGAAATAAGGCATACATTCAAGGAAGGAAACAAAGTTGTAGATGCCATGGTTGCTTTGGGCCTAGCAATTGGACCCCATATGTTTGAGATCGAGGGAGTGCCTACCTACCAATATTCAAAGACTCCTTATATAGGATAGTAAATCCAATCAGCATGTTGAATGATGAAAAACTGGGAGGTTTGGATTTTGGGTGTCATTCTCTGCTCGCTCTTTTTGGAACAGAGGATGTGAAGTAAAGGCATAAAATTCAAATTATTTAGGTAGAAGACAAATTTAAATTGCTTGATGACTAGATGTGATAGTGAGGCTTCTAATAGGATTGGCAGACAAGTGGGGGACATGGAGCTTCAAGGTGGATGAATAACCTAAGATGGATGGATAACCATGGGTACAATAGGGCCAAGCGAAAGAAAGAGTGGGACCCTCTTAGTACAGGGTAAGACAACGAGGGGTGGATTCTACAAGGTTGACATGGATGCCCTACTCGTGGACCGCATGGAAGTAAAGATGGCACCTGTTAGGATAATCGGTGAACAACTGAGAGGGGGGGTGAATCAGTTGTTAATAGATTATATCAATTAATCCACTTTACCACCTTAAACCAGATCACATAAACATTAAATACCAGAATAGCAGAACCAGATACCGGTAGAAACAAATACCGGTAAACAATGCAACTCAACAATGAAACATATAATCAACACAATGCAACCATACCACATAACACCATGATTTATACGTGGAAAACCCAGTAAAGGGAAAAACCATGGTGAAAAGCCTACCCATAGTCAGATAATACTTCTGCAAAAAAGTATGTGATACAATGAGGGGCCTGTACATGCAGGAAGGCACACTGCCTAGAGCGCACTACTCATTACAAAAGAGTCTCGCTGACTATAAAGAGGTTAAAACCACCTCAAGATAATTGGACAACAATCTAGTGGATTGAACTACCAAAGATAACATCTGCCATGCCCAATTATAGTCCTGGTTAAGCTCAATACCAAAGGCCTTTGACCTCTTACATAAACCCAATTTGATCTTCAATGATCGACCTAATCCTCTACCTGAATGATATTACAATATTTGCACATTACATTCCTTTTCTTGTCCACACCACTACCATAATATACAATGAGATCTTACATTGATTTATACAAACCCTAAGGCCTAAACTAATTAGGTCGGCCACCTACAAGATATTGCAATAAGATCATTATATGCATCCATATTACAATGATATGCCATGTCGGCTTTAGACCAAAACAATATTAATCAATCCATAAATCATCCCAGTAATGTGTAGAGAACACATTAACATGATATCGGTCCATAACCTAGATGGGCACCAAACCTATTCTGGGTCCACCACGCAAAAGCGATGTCTCCAACTGGTTGAATCACGATCAAGGATCATCTTCTGCATCCTAGAAACCACACCAACACCACTTATGCATCCTGTACAAGATTCTCAATAAAAGCTCTTTCGGTAAGGATTTACTAGAGTGTATGATAGCATCCAATCATGAAGTCAATACCAACTAACCAAGACATGCTTCAGAAGAATGTAACACATAGAACCAAACATATTCCATTAATCCAAAGATGTTGGAAGTTTCCAACAGATAGTCTCTTTTGTTGGTAACACTAGATCTTCTGTCGGTAACCAAAACATGTCTACCGATAACCAACCATAACATCTAGTGTTGACATCAATGACAAAATATCAATGCTACACATAATCAATCTTTCCATATTGCCAACAATCATGGGTACAATAAGCTAACTATCAAGTTGGTGATGACTACCAAGATGATGTAGAAGCCCAGTCCACAATACTACAAGCCAAGTAGGATGAAAGGGTGGAGTCATCATTTTAGTGAAGGGGTTATAATGATGAAGCGACTAACTCATACATGGGTTTGTCATGTGGCCACCTTAGAGGGCAACATAATAAAATCAATAAGCTATCATTTTTTGTGCAACCAAGTAGTTGAAATGACTATTAGGACCAAAAATAACTTTTGTAATGATGGTCTTAAGTGTTGTTATTTCCCATGCTAGAAAATCCCACCACTATATTTCATTTGGTTTGTAGGGAAAGGGTTGGTATGTTTGGGGTTTATTATGAGTACTTAGCAATTATTACATCATTGCTGGCAAGAATTTAATTAAGACATTTAATTTAAAGGCTCAAAAGTTTGTTTTATTGGCTAATTTTAGACTATTAGAAAAAGAAATGGCTAAGTATTTGGTTTGGGTTCTTTGTGTTACCATGATAACTTTCACTTTGGGTGGGGACAAGGTTAGAATTTGGCCCCACTCACAGTGAGTTCAAAAGGAACCCCACTGTTGACATAATTCTAATGAGGGAGGGGTGGCCCAATTTATTGAATGCATAAATGGTTACGATGAAAACCTATATGTCTAGTTTACTAAGTATAGAGTAGATAGGAGGGTTATTACGGGAGGTGTTTCATTTTAGATCAGTGAGGAAGTCATTGAGAAAGGGACAAGTCTCTCCACTAGAGGGAGAAAATGAAAGAAGCAAAGCTGGGTTATCAGACAGTGAAATCTTAGCCCAATTCTTCAAGGAGGACAAGGAACCGGTTAGGCTACACAAAGGATTCGCTCATTCCAAATTGTCAAGCCTGTGGAACGAGGTTTGTCTAATGTTAATGAATTTTTACACTTTAGAATGAAGACTCAAAATCTATTCCTACTACCATCTTCCCCTGCTTAATAATTTGCATAACCATGATTTGTTCTATCTTCTACTTTTTCTACTAATGTCTCGGGAAATTTTGGTTGATGATGCTTTGGATTTAGCCAAAAATCAAGGTCAAAAACCTATAACCCTCATCAGGGCCTCATTTTTTTGTCTATACCACTTTAGCTTGGCCCCTTGCCTATGTAGATAAAAAATGATTACAGAAGCCCTTGAAGCCCCATGATCTGACTCACTCCCTGTGGCTACCATAATTGCTTCCTCAAGGACTAGCAAAAATAAGTGCTTGCAAATCTCTTTTTCTACTAAAGACCTATGTTTCTCTGATTCCCCGACTGCCCCCACCCCTAGCATGCTGGCTAAAGAATCTCAACTACCACCTCTAACATGGAGAAGAAAATAAAATCCCAAAGACCCTCCTCGGCTAAAAAACATAAAATTACCATTTAGGAGGTAGTTATTGATAGGGAGGAAGAGGGTGTTGAAGATGATAGTAAGTGCAAAATCACTAATCACAGATGCTCGAATAGGTTGGTCAGTTATTCGGTGAGAAAAACTGGTTGATTATGAGGAGGAATCAAAGGAGGAGGAAGTAACTAACAATGATGATGTCACTAAGGATGAAGATGATGTCGAGGATGGAACAGGGAAGGCAGAGAATTCAAACAAACCAACCAACAACAACTCTAAACAAAGTGGTAAAAAATGAACCCTTAGAATTGACCCAAGAGGCCATACCAGAAGAGGTAAACAATAAAAAATGGGAGAGTGTGTACAATTGTACCAATTGCAGGACCACGATAGAGGAATTAGATGCCTTGAAGAAAAAGGTGATGAAGATAGAGTAGAAGATGATTAGCATCTCCAAGTTTAGTTTGAGGGTGGTGCACAACTTGACCACTTCCATGTGTTTGATGTAGATTAAATTCTTGGGTAAAGATGCTAACAATGAAGGGAACTACAAGGAAATTTTCAAGTTCCTTAATGATGACTCTTTGTTATTTTTTATATGCTATAAGTATGTTGATGGTTAGTGTGCTGTAAGTTGTTTGTGTAAAGGGTCAACACCCTTGTTTTGTTGATTTTAATATAAAAAACACATAAAATAAAAAATTGACTCTATTATTAGTATAAGAAAACAAATTCTTACTACAATTAATTCATAAGTCTAATATAATGATTAAACCCTTTCTTAAATTAGTTGATTTGAGGTTGATTAATTGAGAACCTAAGTAATCTGAGATAGAATGAGATAGAAATATGATAAAATGACTAAGATGGGTTAGGGTTTGTCTAGAAATTAATGTGGTATTGAGTTTGAATAATGAGGCGTGATGAAGATCTAAAAACTAAAATTTGGAATTAAAATGGTGATTTGAAGCTAATCATGAGTGAATCTAAAGCTTTTATAGATGTTCGGGCAAATCATAATAATGATTAGGTCCAGTTTACAAGATTGCATACTATGCATGTTGTTATATCTAATAAATAATTTTAATTGTAAAGCATGTTTGCCACTAAGTGTGTTTATGTCCAAAAATGTGGTGCTTGATCACCAATGAGGGTTTTCTATAAAAACAGGGATAAGTATTTAAATTGCTCAATATTAGCCATGTCCTTGGGTTGATTTCACAATATTGAAGAAGAGAAAAATTGGGACTAGTAGATGTTGATTTATTGATTGTTGTTCATTATGCAAATGGAGATTGAGTTGTGAATCAATTCTCTATGTTGTGTAAAATTTTGTGATGATATATTGATACTCTTTGATATGAAAATTAACCTTATATGATGCCATTGCATACACAAACCTAGAAACACATTTCAAAACTCTTAGCATATGTGTCAGTGGATAAAAAATTATGTTCCAAGATTATGTATGTTGAAAGTAGAAAATTTAAAATTTGGTACTAAAGAACCAAATGGTACTTATCCTTAATTGTAGGTGTGATCTAAAAGGGGAGTTGAAATTCTTATGAACTCTCTTAATAGTGTTTTATAGAACACGTGATTTAACCTAATAAACACATGTATTGTTGTCTCTTATGCAAATTAATATTGAGTTGTGAATTGATTCTCTATCATGTGTGGAATCCTATGATGATTTGTTAATACATTTTAATATGAAAAGGGATATTCGATGATTTCATTAGATAACAACCATAGACATGATTTAAAAAAATTAGCATACATGTCAATGGATAACAACTATGTCCCGCGATTATCTACTTTAAAAGTAGAAATTCAAAATATAAAACTAGAGGACCAAATTGTACTCATCCTTAATTGTACCTGAGTAATCCAACAAGAGAGGTAAACATCTTAGGAACTAGCTTAATAATGCCCTCTAAAACTCGTGATTTAACCTAATAAAAAATTTAATTCAATTTTAGTATAGTAAGTGCACCCAAAATCTAAAACAAATATTTAAAATTTGCATAAAACATAAAAAAGTAAAAATGCAAAGTGTGCACTTCCCCCCTCCACAATTAGCTTTGTAACATTTAAGTAATATGATTGCTTGTATTCCTTAAACTTGAGGTATATTCACTATTATTACATTGCTCCATAACTTTTCACGTCCAAGTTTGATTATACATTTGTTTAATTTGATGAGGATGGTAGTGCGTTCTTTAATTACACAATCTACAAAGATTCAAACCCTTGAAACTATAATCAGAATGTAAATCTAATTCCTAAATAATTTTGATGTACAAATTCCTCTATTTCTAATAATTTAATAGCTAAAACAGAAATACCTAGAATGAGGATTTAAAGGGAACTCAGATCCTACACCACTGCTACTAAATATTATATTATTATTTGGCATAGGAGCCTTTTACCTTTGACTTTCCATAAGGTCACCTTTCCTTGTCATGAAGGAAAGCTCCATACCAACTATCTTTCCGTCCACTATGGTCTGTGGGTCGAAAGAGCACATTATTAAAGCGCGAATATTCCCTCCATTCAGGTCAATTTCGATTAGCCATGTCTCCCACATGCGGTGTTGAAATCCCACTTCATCTACAATAATACCGCATTTGACTATATAGCTATATGTTAGGGAGGAAATAAATAACGATTATATAAAAAAGAAGATTATATGTGAAGTATTAAAATTGATGATGAGTGGAAACTTTAGGGATAATATTTATATTTTATAAATTATTGTTTAAATTTAATTTAAATAATGAGCATTCTAAATAATTTAATTAGAAATAGTGAAATGTTCATTTATAAATTGATAAGATGATGGAGGTGTTTAGTTTTGTAAATTTTGATGTGTTGGTTATTTTTATGATAAGTTGTGATTGATAATTAGAATATGAGATTTGATTTAGACTTTATGATAAATCTTGGCTATGATTGGACCAATGTGGGACAATATATGACATAAGGCCTTATCTTGACACTTTTTCTATTGCATGATTAGTCTATATACCAAATGTATGTTTGTTTTTTATAAAAAAATAGCCAAAACAAGGGGGCTGACCCGAATTACACAGCAAGCCTCACAGATAGCATTAACAACACACAGACAACTGCCAAATGACAGTGTCTTAGCCAATCCCTATCTTAACTATCCAAAACATAATCCACCTACTACTATAGAAAATCACAAGATTTTAGGCAATCCTGTCCATATAACATCTAATAAAGCAGAAATCAACAAAGAAACTAACATTAAACCACTTAACCCTAATAGTAAGCATATTGTTCATACTGCAATATCTGGTCATAATAAAAAGAGTTTTAACAAGCCACATAGGGTTGATGCTGAGATTAAACATAACCAGGATCCAACAAATCCAACATCGAAACCTTAAACAAAAATTGAAAAAAATACCCATTATTCATTTTTTCCAGCCACCATGTGTTGGAAAAGCAGTAGACCGGTCCAATCATCAGCAAGGAACTCAAACAGATCCTTCATGGTGTCACCTCCCAAGCCACCATGGTTCTCTTTGTCCTGATGCAAAAAACACAGAGTAGTGGTCAAGGAATGCATGACCTTCAGGGCAAATTTCGCAATTCTGTTGACCTGCATATCCAGAGAGTCCAGCTTGTTTTTCACACTGTTCAGTTCCTCGAAAATAGCTTTACATCCCACACATTTAATCGCCTCCTCCTTATCACCTCCATCAACAACATTGTGAAAGCCCTCAAACTTCCTCTCATCCTCCTCACAGATATGTTTGTTGTCAATGCATTTTTAACATTATGATGTTCTTTTGTACTTGCTTCTAGATACTGGTAGCACCCCAAAATTTTAGTCATTTTTACCCTACAATCTCTTGGTTTAATGTTTGGCATAAGTCTTGATAGGATCTTAAACCCTAAACCCTTAGCTATGCAAGTTTCTTTGTTCCCTTGGTTCATTGTTATATTTTTATGTTGACCAGCGATGACAGGTTTTCAATTTTTAATCACAATGTTGTGTTGTCAAGGTCTCATCAATCACCGACCTTCTTTCCTAGTAACTTGCCCACTTGATAAATGTCTTTTCCTTAAGTCTCGAAGTTAAATTTTCTTTATTTCCTTGCAGATTAGATCAACAGTCTATGGAGCCTCATGGCCCTCTAGCATGTCAGAGTCATTGAGCCCCCAAGAGCACACAAACCATCTGATTGAGAATGGGCCTATTGGAAATCAAAGACAGGTTTTTAGTCACAATGTTGTGTTGTCAAGGTCTCATCGGTCATCGACCTTCTTTCCTAGTAACTTGCCCACCCGATAAATGCCTTTCCCTTAAGTCTTGAAGATATATTTTATTTATTTCCTTGGAGATTAGATCAATAGTCTATGGAGCCTCATGTCCCTCTAGCATGTCAAAGTCATTGAACGCCTAGGAACACATAGACCATACGATTGAGAATGGGCCTGTTGGAAATCAAAGACAGGTTTTTAGTCACAATTTTGTGTTGTCAAGGTCTCATCAGTCACCGACCTTCTTTCCTAGTAACTTGCCCAATCGATAAATGCCTTTTCCTTAAGTCTCAAAGTTAGATTTTCTTTATTTCCTTGGAGATTAGATCACTAGTATGTGGAGCCTCATGGCCCTCTAGTATGTTAGAGTCATTAAGCCCCCGGGAGCACACAGATTGTCCAATTGAGAATGGGCCTATTGGAAATCAAAGACACATCGGAGAATGCCAAAGCCTTTTCATTGGAGTAGGGCCTCGAGGAGATAGAGATGTCAGAGCCTAGTCACACCCCAAAAATTCAACTGTAATAACATATGTTCGGGTGGATCCTAGTGCAAAGCGAAGCTTAGTGAATATTTTTAAAGGGATTGATCTTTTAAGCTCAGTTGTTCATTCCTATGCGACTGTTGCTAATAAATGGTGCACATTCAAAGATGATAAATCATTAAAAATATGAAATCTACTTACACATGAATGAGGATTAATGATGAAGTGACTAAAGTAGCTGAGATGATAACTATTGTGAGCCATTATAAAAATCTATGGAATCGTTCCATTCCACCAAACTACTTTCATATGATGAATTGTCTAAATTGAGTTGTGAGCGAAGTTGCAAATCTAAGAGCACAATTGGTGAGCAAATTGAGGATGATAGAGAAAATGTAATGTAGAGTATTGCCTAACATCAAGGATGGCCAAGGAAATCCAAAGTCATTGGACCAATGGAAATTGGAGGTGAGTTCACTATTGGAAAGAGCATCAACCATGGTATTTGAAGATAATGAATTGAAGATGGAAAAGTTGAATCGAATGCTAGATGAACTCTATGCTTTTGAGGTCATTTGTGATAACTATCAGAAGGATTCAAGAGCAATCCTTGATTCAAAATACCACACGTATATTAACAAGCTAAAGAGGATGGTGAACTGTTCATGGCCATGTGATGCTACATTGGCCAAGTGGGATGAGAGATATTGAGAAGATTGACCTAAAAACCCACAAGTCAACATGTTATCTTGAGAAGTAGCTAGCACTCTCTTCCAAAGAATGGAATTTTAAAATTTTGTAGCTGATTGTAGAATATTCTTCTTTTTTAACTTATTTTTCTATTTTGATATTCCACTAAGGTCTGACATCATAATTCTTAGGATAATGGTCATTTATGATCTCAAATGTATGAATGACACATGTACAATGGGCTTGAAGCTTTTTTTGCTCCTTTGTTTCTATAAAAGGGAAATCAGAGCCATTGTATTTCTTCTTTGGCATAGTTTTAAAATTTTGATCTCTAGGAGAACTTGGAGTAGTGTTGTATTAGGAGCTAATAGTAGAGACAAACATATCATTTTTCTATTGTAAAGCATTCTTCATATCTGATAATAAAAATAGATTTGAAGACTATTTGGTGTAATTGTCTCCTCATGTGATGCTTGATCCCTTATGGAAGCTTAAATATTCCATCTCTGTAATGCAGTGTGTTATGATTTTTGTTCTATTTCAAGGAAATAATTAAAATAGTTGGATTAAGACACAAAGGAGTTAAGTATTATGTTTGAATCTTTATGTAGAATTGTGTCTCAAATAGCATTGGGTGGTTTGGTGCAAAACAATGAATCAGTTAGGAAAGTTTCTTGTGTAAAGGTTGCAAAAGATGTTGTTTTGGCTTGACTTTATGGCCCTATAAAGTAATATTGGTCTTAGTAATATTAGGGCTTAGAGTTTTGAGGCATTTAAATTAAATCTAAAAAGAATTCATTTCCTTTTAGTTTGCTTGTTTTTAATTTGTAAGTGCAAGACTTGATGCTATGATCTTTAATGTTAAGAAAATCCAATATAATCTAGCCATGAGAAATACACATAAATTTTGGATTTACATATAAATTATATATGCTTTGAATGTAATATTAGTGCCTAAATTTAAGCTAAAGTGATATTGTAATAAGATTACCCTCCTTGGTTAGCAAAGCCAAAAGTATAGAAGGTTTAAGCCTTAGGGTTTAAGTAGGGTGTTTCCTTCTTCATTGGACACTAGCCTAGAAGCCTTTGATCATATGAAGAGGCTAATCTTTAAAGGTTTCTAGTATAGGAAACTCAATTGAAAAATACCAATAGATACAATGCTTGTTTAAAATAATAATGGGCCTTGTTGTATTACACAAGGGAGATTGTTGATTTTATTTTATAGCAATCGATACCCTTTGCTAATGTACAAATATTTTTGCACACATTCATTGATTCTTGCAATCTTTAAGATATGATGTTGATATAATTCTCACATTCTCTTGTTATATGCCTTTTAAATGAGATGTTTCAATTAAGTGATAAGAATGATTGACTTAGGATTATCTATAAATACAAGATCTTGGTTTATCAACTCAAAATATTTGGTGTGCAACTAGATGGAATAATAGTTGACTATGAGAAAGGAAACCTCAAGAGTTGGATATTTATTTTTTAAATCTTGAATAGACTAGATCATTATTGACTATGATGTTAGCATAGACAGTGACAGGAAGTTCAAGATTACTCTCCTCACTTGAAAAGTGGGATTTCTCACTCCAAGGTTACTAAAGGCCGGGTCTTAGCTTGTGTGATAGGTCAATTGGAATGATACATGATCGATTAATGAGGGATCTGCTGGTATTCAATACTTCCAAGCTAAATCTATAAATCTTTTAGCTTTGGAAATTTCTCACAATTCAAAGATCTATTTTTGGTATTTTTTAATGTAAACCTACAAAACCATATATAAAAGTGAAAGGAGCCTATTATAACATCTTATTATATCATTTATTGTAAAACAATAGAAAAAGATATCTGAGTGATACAAGGAGTGAAATAGATGAAATGAAATCTAATCAAATAATGATAATCACACACACGTACATACACTTGTTGCTTTCAATGACTAAATTGGATTGAATAAAACCATATAAATACAAATTAGATTCTCACAATTCATATAGATGCAGTGCAATTACAAAAGGAATTAACTTAAATAATTAATTTTTAAAACTCATCAAATCATACAACTATTATCCATGCACACATATGAGACAAGTCTTTCTTTAAACATGTAGAAACACAATCCAATCAGGTTATCACTTCGAACAGAGCCAATGTGCAATCATCAATACTATCTAGAAAGAAATTTTGCTTAACACATGCAAACAACAAAATGTTTGAATCAGATAATTGCATTCAAATTCACCAAGTTCTATAGGAAACCACATTGAAGTTGTAAAATAAATTTGCTATAGTGTTTGCATATATTATCCAACCCCTTGCATAACAAAATGATGGGTTTAAATATATTTTAAAAAGCTTGATCAACAAACCCAAAACTAGGGTTCTCGACGTGATTATGGGTTGAATAGCAATGTGGGACTCTAAAAAACTACTTTAAAACTCCTCTAAAATTGAAGTAGACTAAATCTAGATCTTGTGCAAGAGGTGAAAGACCATTTTGGGATGTCAAAATTATAGAAACATGTCTATTTTGGTAGAAATGATTGAGTTTGAACTCGAGTTTTCTTTGTGTGAGTTTCTTTCAACAAAACATGGCTTTTTCTTCCTATTTTGGTGGCCACAATGTTGAGCTAGCTATTGAGAAAATACATTGTGTCTTTTAGATAAAAATCAAGGTGTGGGAGTTATCTTTCAAACTATAGATTTTCATTCCTTGCTTGCTACTGTTCAAAACCTAAATGATGCTCTATTATGTCGTCATTGATGTAAAAAAATTCTTGTGTTTTTCATAATGAGTTGATCAGTTTCATTGATGTTGAATATGGTCTACTTGTCTAATGTTCATCCAGATTTAGATATATTTTATGATTTGTTTTATGTTTAGTTGATGGCCTAATAATGTTCAGATGATGATTTCATGATTTGTCTGGTGATCAATTGATGTGTTTGTCGAGTTCTTCAACTATTGATCCTTTGTTTGGTGCTTAGTTGATGATTAGTCATGCAACGTACATGGTTCAAAAATATTAGTGCAGATGTTGTTGTTTATGTTCAAATGTTGATGCTTTGTCTGATAGTGGTTTTAGCTTTCTCAACATCTACACTTTGTGAATGTTTCAGTATGGAAAAGAGAACTGATATGTTGTTTGATAGTTATGTTGAATAAGCTTTAATATGCAGGTAAGAGTACTCATGTCCTATGTGTAGAAAATGGTACCTTGTTTGGTTTGTTAGCTTGTGCAAAATGTGCAACAATTATAATAGGGATGTATGGAAACTTATAGATAATGATTGCTAATGCATTGTGTTGTCATGGATATTAGTCTTATATGGTTTTCATTTACCTTTGATTGCAAGTGTTTAGTAAATATCCAAGATTAGATGCTTAGATGTTGTCATGTTGCCTAATATTGATGTTTTGCATACATAAGTTGTCAGAAGGTTGTAGTAAAACAAGTATTAATATGATAGGAGTATTTAATGTTCCAGGGGATGAATGATTTGCATTCTTCTAGATTATGAAGATCATGATGTGCGGAGTTGGATATAATGTTTATGTTTTGTGATTGGTGTACTATCAAGTGTGCAAGTCCTTTGATTTCTCAAATGATGAGGTTAGCTGTTGCTATTTTTTTATAGTAAGTATGTTTGTTAGCCTGGTCTGAAAATTACTTGGTGACTTCTAGATTTCTAGATTCAAGGGTTGCAATTTGGAGGACATATTCATTTGGTTTGTGAAGTATTACAATTTAACTTCAAGTGTTGGTCTTGTTCCACAAGTTAGTTATGTTGGTATGTGATCGACATGCTCTATTGTGTTGAGCCTCAACTATTTTGATTGATCTATCTTGTTTGGATTATGCTCTTCTAGTCCAGATTGTTGGCAATTGACACTCAATTGGCTGGTTTCACTATCTTGTTATTGATGGCAACATGGCATTGTGTTCCGACTTCATGTTTTGGTTCTATGGTGTACCGACAGGCACTTCATAGATACTACATCGACACCGACACCGACACCGACAGGATAGGAGGATTTCTTAGGTTATTGGTATTGAAGGCTAACATATCTTGGACTTGACATAGACAATTAATTTTAATGTTTATGCATTTATGTTATCTGGCCAACATGTAATTTGATATTGTATATATCTTTGTAAGTCGACATAAGACATGCAAAATGTGCATAGGGTATATAGGACAACTTGATAGATGATTTTGAAATATATACATGAGACATATATGGATATGTGAATGTAATATGATGTGAAATATATCAGAGAGATCATGTATGTGAGGAAATTATTGTAAGGGTTATTCCGGTAAAGGGCTTAGGGATTCAAACCGGAACAAACAGAGCTTAAACCGGAACTGTATTCTGACATAGAAGATGTTATCTTAGCAGTTCACACTTCTCCAGATTGTAGTCTAGAATTTTATGTAGTCAGTGAGGCTCCTATTGTGTTTGAGCAGTGTGCTCTATGCTGTAAGCCTTCGTGCAAGTGCAGGCCCCTCATTTTTTGTAATATCTCTTCATATGGCCAATGGATTGATATTGTGGGTCACAAATCCCATCATGGTTTTTCCTCTTTGAGGTTTTCTACATATAAATTTGTGTGTTATGATTCTCATTTATGTGATTGGCTTATTAGTTGCTCTACTTCTTTCAATTATGTTTATATCGGTATATTGGTTGGTGTATGCATGTTTTAATAAGGATAAAATTTACTATTCTAATATAACATTGATTCAACCCCCCCCTCAGTGTTATTGGTTTCCAACAATTGGTATCAGAGCCTTGTGCCTTGGAGGAAGTTTAACAGCTTGAGGAAGATCTCGAAACCAGAATCTATGGATATGGCTTTGGAGAAGCAACTTGAGATGGCACTTGAAGATTATGATGTTGAAAGGTTGAAGAACTTAAAGCTACAAGATGAATTGAATTCTGCTAAGGAATTCATTCTTGTCCTACAAGAGAGGCTATCATCTGTTCAAGCTAGGAGGAAGGAACTTTTACAAAATCAAGACGATGAAGAGAAAAATGCACTTAAGGAACAATGTCAGAAATTGAGTCAGGAGAACTTGGTTATGAAGAATGAAATGCAAGTTATAAGTATGAGGATGTCTAAGGAGATTGAGGATAAAAAGAAAAAGGAAGAAAATCTTGTTGTATCCCTAAAGAACAAATTTGAAGAATGTGGTAGGTTGGTTCATGAAAATGATATGTTGAGAACTGATTTGGTATAATCCCAGAGTAATGAACAAGAGCTTGAGAGACATATGATAATACCGAGAGAAGATTTAACTACTGCAAGTGAGTATAAAGAAAAATTCAAGATCAGCTCTGCACAACTTGATGAGTTATTGAAGAGACAAAGGCAGATTAGAGATTCTAGTGGACTTGGATTTGAGCAAGGACAAAGTTCTAGTACTGCTAATGAAGATCAAAACCATAAGGCACTAGTAAGACAATTTAATGCTTATAAATTCAATGGTAGATGTTTTGTTTACAATAGATTTGGTCACATGGCTAGGCAATGTTGAAACAGAGCAAATCAGAACCCTGATTCTGCTCCCGGCAAATGTTCTAAATGCAATAATTCTGGTCATAAGACAGAAGATTGCAGAATAAATGTTAAATGCTATGCTTGTTAAAAATTTGGACATATGGCTAATCAATGCAGGTCAGGCAATTTCACCAGTTTTAGCAAAGCAATTCAAAAGAACAATGTTACATGTTATGCATGTAATGAGGTTGGACATATTGCTAAGTTCTGTAGAAGCATAAATCCACCAGTTAGTAATGAAGGATCAAATAAGAAAGGAAAAGAGAAGGTTAGTGAAATCCGACAAGATCATACTCAGAGATGGGTTAGGAAGATTGAAGAACAATCATCAAATGGGAATATCCCGATTACTTATCTGGCAAATATTCCATATATTGGAAATGATTATTCAGCATGGATATGTTCTGAGTGAGATCCGGTATCTTTCACCGATAGACATTTATGTCAATGGAAGATTAGGGTTTTTTTTTCTCGAAGGTTAAAAGGTCAAATACACTTCATTGTTAATCACCTTGCAATCAAAGCGATTTAGAGAGACTAAGTGCGATGAAAGGCAATTCAAAGCAATCAGATTTCTTCTTAAGTGATTTCACTGGTGTCTGGAAGAAATTGTTGGAGGTTTTCACCAAGAGCGATCAAAAGGTATTTATCTTTAAACATGGAAGCACTATCATCATCTATTCTTGTTTTTATTGCAAACCCGACTGTAGTAGAGGTCAAGGACTGCCCTAGGCCAATTTTCAAGCGGTATCCACATGTGGCTACCCTAAAAGATTCAGTTGGAGCATTTTATCATGTTCCGGAGGGAGTTGTCTATGTTGAGGATGTTAGGGAATATATTCACTATCATATCGAGGACTTGGGAACTTCAGAAATTAAGGGCATGTATATGACTGAGATGATGAGAGAATCTGGAAAGATCAAATTGACATACAAACATATTGAAGAAATATGGTTTATAGACATTTTGGATATTCCAGAGTTCAAGGATGAGATAATCAGATATGTCTTGAGTAGAGTACATGGGGAATTTATATGGCTGAATAGACCTTACAAAATCGCCAAGGAAGCCATTCGGGCAATCACTGGTTTGCCATTGGTTGGGCAACATCTAGACAAGAAGGTTTCAAATGATTTTATGAGGAAGATCACCAACACAACATCTGACAAAAGATTCATGAAAGTGAGCACTATCACTGACATGGATATCAAATTCGGTAGCATGATCATTGGATATAAGGTAACTCAGTCAAACTGACTAAATTATGTTTCCAGTTCATTTTGGCTGCATACAAAATGATGATAGATAATGTAAAATTAGATCTATGTGGTTGGATGCTTGATGAGTTGTTAATAAATCTAGGGAAGATTAAGGGTGAGAAGAAGGGTACATTCCGACATGGCAATTTGTTAGTTTGTCTGATGTTATATTTTCTAAATGATGCACCCAATTCTGGTAAGAGGCAATGGGCTTTTCACATCCCGATGGGGAGACAATTGAAACAATCAATTTCTGCTTTGGGAAGTTAGAGAGATGATAAGGTATGGGGATATTTTAAGGCATTTCAAAAATCTATGAGGTCTAGGGTAAGGGTACCTAGGCATATTGTAGAAAAACATTCTACCGACATATGTTTTATGGTAAAGACGGATGAGACACTCATGGAAGTAGTTAAGCCCCGGATAATTTGGATTGAGGAAATGGGCTATGAGGTGGATGCACAGATTCTTGATGCCTATGCAAAAATGTTGATTGATGCACCAATTAATGAGGTAGAGAAGCCCTATGGCACTGCACAATAGAAAACTCAAGAGGTTGAAACAGAGTTCAACCAGAAGAAAAGAGAGAAACAAGAAGGAAAAGCAAGAAAATTTGTGCAGAAGGTCTCAAAGGACATCAAAGCACTAATTGATGATGTCCCGGAGAAAGACATAAAAAGGAAGGATCTTGAAGTTCATATTGAGCCTGTTATTGCAGAATTAGAATCAGAGGATGACACACCTTTGGCATTTAAGAGGGTTGTTAGGAAGAAACTAGAGGAAACAAAGGCAAAAGATAAGAAGCAACCGGTTAGGAAGGTCACAATCAAGCTACCGACACAAAAGCAAGCACCTAAAGCTACACCTATAGCTGCATCCGGTACTGCCAAGAGAAAGAAGAAGAGTGGCATTGACTTAGCAATTGAATCTAGTCATGTGACTATCATACCACCTACAACTTGTGCAAAATTAGTAGATGAAATTACTACAGATGGCATGTTGAAGAATGTCCAATTTTATTATGAAAACTTAGAGAATGATGAACAAAGAGAGGTAGAGGAAGCAGTCCTATTATACTTGGACATTTATAAGAAAGCCTTAATAGAAATATAAAATCAAATACCAAATGAGTTGTATAGCATGTTAGATGCTAGAAGATTGTCAGCTATGCAAGAGGATAAACACATTAAAATTCAAGAGCTATTATTTATCTATGTTACTATAGCTCCAGATGAAATGGAAAAGACACTTGAGGTGGCAGACATAAAAGTTTTCAATAGAAAACATAGGATAACTAATTTGATGCTAGGAAGAGTAAATGAAATAATAAAGGAGACTCAAATAGCATGGGTTAAATTTCTTGGAGAAAATAGAGGATTCTGTACTTCACCAGAAACCAAGACAGACACTGTAGATACCCCGGTTGAAGGTAAAGGAAAGGGGATTATGGGTACTTCACCCTCAGTTTTGAAAAACATTAAGATGAGGAAATTGAGCCCCCAGTAAATATAGATGTGCAGACAAATACTGAGATACCAGTTAATACAAAGAATGAACAAGCTAATATTCTACAAGATACTAATGTTGAGGATAATTGTCTCTGGATACAAATGTACAAGTTGAGGTTACTGTTCCTACAAAGGAATCGATAGTTACATAGACTGTACCAAGTGGCAAAGCCACCGGTGCAAGTGAGGAGGCTATAAAGGATAAATCTTCAGAGGAGAAGACAGGGGAATTCGGTAGGGAACCGATTGTTGGCCCCATCATTATTGTCAATTGACACTTCTCAGGTAGAAAAGAAAAACATCACAGAGATGAGTCCCACTGAGGTGGCAGCTCAAAAACTAATGAAGGAGGGATCCACAGATAGATGGATTATAGATCAATCAATCACTGTTCTACACAGACTAGTCTTGGAGTATAAAATTGAGAATGAAGCGATCCCATTCAGAAAGCTTAAGGTAATCACTGAGCATATCTCAAAGGAATTTCAATCCTTACAACAAATCTCAAACCAGAAAGCACTAGAAATATTTACTCAAGCTAAGAGAGCTGCATTTGACCAGGTAATTGAAATAGAGAAGAAAAATATCGAGGAGAAGTTGATCCTAATAGAAAACTCTTTGAAACAATGTACAAATATATATAGGGTATGTTGTAACATTGAAATACTTATAGCTAATGTGAATAAAAAGATAAAGGAGATTCAAAAGAAAATTGCAAATATAGCCAACTCTTTTGACGGATTGATTTCATGGACTACATCAATTGATGGTCAAATTTTGATTTTAGAGAACCATATTTCTATTCTTGAGAAGGAGAGAGACAAAATAACTAGAAGAGTCAGAAGTCTGAGAGGTTTGGTGAGTCCATGGTTGGATATACTCTGTGTACACAAAAAAGAGTGCATGGATATGGTGGGAAATCCCACACCGACAGAGGTAAATGAGAAAGAGTCTTTTGCACATTTATTGAGTGGACTTGTATCTATTTCCAACACATTCAAAACCAGTTGGGATACTTATGTGGAGTTATTGGACAAGGCTTATCCAGAAATTTTGAAGTTTGTCAAGCTCCGGTAAGACATTTTTGGGGATATTCAATCTTTGACATTCCTTTTCTATTTCTTTTTGGCATTGATTTCAAAGGGGGACTACTATAGATATGAAAAGAATAAAAGAATTGTATACATTAGGGGGAGTTTTGGAGATATGGAGTACTTTGCATATTTAGCTCAGGGGGAACAGGGCAGGATGAAATTGGCAAATGAAACCTTGACCATTTTTCACATGAGTGTTCCCATCAATGCCAAAGGGGGATATTGTTGGCAATTGACACTCAATTGGTTGATTTCACTATGTTGTCATTGATGGAAACATGGCATTGTGTTATGGCTTCATGTTTTGGTTCTATGGTGTTCTAATAGGCACTTCACAGATACTACACCGACATCGACATCGACACCAATATCGACAGGGAAAGAGGATTTCTTAGGTTACCGGTATTGAAGGCCGACAGATCTTGGACCCATCATCGACAATTGATTTTGATGTTTATGCATTTATGTTATCTGGCCGACATGTAATTTGATATTGTATATATCTTTGTAAGCCAACATAAGACATGTAAGGGTATATAAGACAGTTTGAAAGATCATTTTGAAATATATACATGAGACATATATGGATATGTGAATGTAATATGATGCAAAATATATTAGAGAGATCATGTATGTGAGGAAATTATTGTAAGGGTTATTCCGATAAAGGGTTTAGGGATTCAGATCGGAATAGACAAATCTTAAACTAGAACTATAATCTGGCATAGAAGATGCTATCTTAGTAGTTCACACTTTTCTGGATTGTAGTTTGGAATTTATGTAGTCAATGAGGCTCCTATTGTGTTTGTTCAGTGTTCTCTAGGTTGTAAGCCTTCCTACAAGTGTAGGCCCCTCATATTTTGTAATATCTCTTCATATGGCCAGTGGATTGATATTGTGGGTCACAAATCCCATCGTGGTTTTTCCTATTTGAGGTTTTCCATGTATAAATTTGTCTGTTATGATTCTGATTTATGTGATTGGCTTATTAGTTGTTTTACTTCTTTCAATTCTATTTATATCGGTATACTGGTTGGTCTATGAATGTTTTAATAAGGCTAACATTTACTATTCTAGTATAATATTGATTCAACACCCCCCCCCTCTCAGTGTTATTGGTTTCCAACATAGATAACCTTTGGAGGATGAGAAGATTGTTGATATGGATCTCACCATGGTGTGTGGTGATCTGCACTTAGTAATTTACATTGGAAGATGTTTTTGGGTCGACTGATTGATGTCTTTCATTATTTTTCTACACGTTTCATTTGGTGTCAATCTTGGATATGGTGGTAGCATGTGTGGTTCATTGTAATTTACTTGAATAAATATAATCTAATGTGTTTGGGTCCCCTTTATCTCTTGGAGAAGATCGGTGTGTTTTTTTTGGGTGATCCAATTTTTGTAATATTTCTTTGGTCAACCTAATTGAGGGATTTGATGAAGAACTTTGTATATAAGATTGTATGATTGTATGTGCTAAGGCATGGATTGAGCATGAATTATCATGAAGTGGATGAGAATAATATTCAAGTCGATTTTGTTTTGGTAATGGGCGAAAGTTAGTTGAGAAGTGCCTTGGTAGTAATATCTCCAAAGCGATAGTGATCAAAGATAGTATTTGTGATAAAATATGCTTGCCATGATATTGGTCGCTTGATACCAAGGTTCAAGGTAAATTTTATGATTAAGAGATCCTACTCATTTTAGTTTCGGTTATTTCTCTTGCCTATCAATGGGTAGTGAGTTCAATGGTAGACATAAGTACCTTTCCCTAAGATAGTGCATCTTAGTTTTGCAACTCTCTTTGTATCTTGCCCTAAGGTTTCATGCCTTAGCATTGCAAGTATATCAAGTGCATATTTATCCTTTGCAATGAGCCTAAAACCTTGTAATCAATTTTATTATATTGTGAGTGTGATTCTCACCATGGTTTTCCCCTCATAGGGTTTTTCATGTAAAAGATGTATTCATGTGTTGAATGTGCTTTATACTTTCTTGCTTTGCAATTAGAGTAGAAGATTAGTAGTTATATAGATCTAAAAAGAATTGACTCGAACTGATGCACCCCCTCCCAGTCTTGCAATGTGTTCAACAATTGGTATAAGACTGGTGTTCCTCTTAGAGAAGCTTAACCACTTGAGGTGGATCCAAAATGGTGTAGTAACCCAAATACAAAGCACCAAAGTTTGATGACACAAACTATTCTTATTGGAAGGAAAGGATGGAATTTTAATTAGAAACTCTACCAAATGGAATTTAGGAAATTGTCAAGGCTGACTATACCATTCTAATGAATGGTCCTCAGATTCTGGATGAGGTTAATAATCATGAGAACAATGTGAAAGCTAGAGCTACAAATATTAACTATATAAGTGATACCATATTTTCTAAGGTTATAGGATTGAAAATTGTGCATGTGAAGGAGATCCAAAGACAAAGCAAGCAAGGATAATGAAACTAAAGCACAAGTTTGAGAATATAAGAATGTCTAATGATGATAATATTGAAGACTATATACACAAGGTGAATGAAATAGTAAATGTTATTAAGGTGCCAATGGAAAAATGGAAGAAAGTGATGTTATTAGAAAAGTGTTGCTGACTCTACCAAAACTCTACAAATCCAAGAAATGTGTTATTGAAGACAGTCATGATTTGGATAAGTATACAATGAGCCAGCTCCATGGTTCACTATCTATCTATGAAATTATCGAAATGTATGATATCAAAAGGGAAAGGAAAGAGACTACATTCAATGTTTCAAGGAAGACTAATGATGAACCAAAAGCAAGTGGAGATATGGATGATATTGAAACAAACTTTGTGAGGAGATTGAAGAGAAGAACCAAAAGTTACAAATGTATGTTACCTTTGAAATTCTTTAATTGTGGAAGAATTGTCATTATGCTTCTAAATGTATGTATAAGGAAGACTTCAAAAGATCAAGTGATGGTGATAAGAAATAGATACAAAATAAATGACAAAGACAAGAAGACAAATGAAAAAGATAAAGGCAAGAGGGGTTTTTTCTCGATGGAGGCATATTCGTCTAAGGGTGAAGATGGTGATGATGAAAATGAAGAGTTTTTGTTTTTGGCTATAAAGGAGAAGGATAAAGGAAGATCTCAAAGACTAGATGGCAGAAATTGTTATCACAAAGTCTACACCCTTGACGAACCTCTGAGATCATCAACCTTGTGACACATAGAAACAACCTCCCAAGTGTGGGACTTGCAGAAGTGAGGCTGGGTCTCTGGAGAAGGCTGACTTCCTCTTCAATTTGAGAACAAGTGTTGGACCAACCCAACACTGATAAAACTAATCTATGAATGACAGGAGAAAAGGGAGAGAGAGAAGGGTAACTGAAAGAGGGGAAAGGGGTTTGTACCTAGACTTAAATGATGATCTATCCTGCCTGTAACTACACAGAAAATGAATAAGACTACCCAAGTGTGCACAATTTCCTATCTTAACCAACCCCTAAAATGCAGAGTGAAGCTTGGAATTTGTAAGATAGTAGGAGGAAATAATCCAGTTCACAAATGATATCCACAAGGAATCAACATTGTCATCTATACTCATGAAACAATTCAAAATGTACTCAAACAAAGAGGCAAAATAAATACACAAATTGTTAGAATTGAAAGAAGGCATAATAGGTGAATTCTATTCATATAAGGGAAAGGCAAAACTTTACAAGTGTAGAGAAACATAAGAATTTTGCATGAGAAAAGAAGGGAGAAGATCCTGAGAAAAAATATACAAAATTGCCTTTAAAGTTCAGGCATAACTCAGATGGTTACATTGAGAAAACCCTAACCCTACCTGGGTTAGGTTACAAAAAAAATCAAAAAGGAGGGGAAGAAATTAGATCGACAGATTTGATGGTGTAGTGTAACAACTCTACAAGTTAGTCCTTTGTATCTGGAAGTACAAAAAAGCACCCCTCAACGAAGTAATCCCTGCCAAGAAGCATGACTGAGCACACTTACAAGGAAAATAGTCTTTGTTCTACATTAAAGAGGACATGGTGGCATTTGAAAATGGCCTACAGGGTCGCATCTAAAGTAATGACGAGCAAATCTGGTGGTTGGAGGGTGATTGGATCAGATATGAGGCGTCGACTAAGCACGAAGAACGTCTCGATAGTTGGGTCAAGAACAACCCACCTACAAAAGTTTAAATGCCAATGACCTCCATGAATTCAAATGTTGACCATTGATCTAAGAGATTCACGCGAATATGGACGCGCGAGATCTCTCCATCTAGGCCTCCAGTAGGCCTAATCGATGATTAAAACATGGTTGTCAGATGGGGCCTTTATGAAGATCCAACTGTTGGCATTATGGATGAATTGATTATGTGTTGCATTGATCTTTTTTCATTGATGTCAACATTAGCTATTATGGTTGGTTACCGGCACCAACAGACAAGTTTTGGTTACCAGTAGAAGATCTAGTGTTACCGACAAAAGAGACTATCTGTTGGACACTTCTGGCATGTTTGGATCCATGGAATATGTTTGGTTACATGTGGTACATGCTTCTAGAGCATGTCTTGGTGAGATGGTATTGACTTGGTAATTGGATGCTATCTATTGGGAAAAATGGTGTCTCAACCTTGCATTTATGCGAGGTTACTATTTATAGTAAGTTTTCATTTGAGCACGAAATGGTGCTAAACTCTCCCTGAAGCTTCTGGTTGGCTAGATAAGCATTCTGGTAAAGTTGCGTTGCAAGGTCACAGCTAGTTATATCTATTTCTATTTTCTGTAACTGTTGTAATGATCTGAAAAAGTTTTGCATTACCCTCCTCTCAAGGTTAGTGTAGAAAGTTGTTTCCGCTACTTAACTTCCTTACAAGTGGTATCAGAGCCTGATCACCTTTGGTTTCAATTGTGGGCAGTTGGGTTTTTTGAACTAATCCAGATTTGAGTGGGAGCTTGTGCAGAAGACACTTTTTGATCTTGTTGCAGGAATATTCAGATGGCGAGTTTGTCAGGGAGAATAGAGGTGGAGAAATTTAATGGAAGTAATTTTGAGATGTGGAAGCTGAAGATGGAAGATCTGCTAATAGATCGAGATCTTTGGGATGCTGTTGATGCGAATGTCCAAAGGCCTTCAGATCCTACTGCAGCAACTCAGTATGATGTTATGGACCGAAAAGCCAAGGGTCTAATCAGACTGTGCCTGGCAGACTCTGTTCTAATCAATGTCCATGAAGAGAACTCTACAAAGAAGCTATGGACTAAGCTTGGTGAGATGTATCAAGTGAAATCTTTATTAAATCAAATTTTCTTAAGAAAGAAATTGTATTCCTTGAAGATGGAAGAGGGTGGACGAATTGCAGACCACCTGGAAGCATTCAATATGTTGGTGGCTCAATTAGTATCCGTCGGTGTTAAGATGGATGAGAAGGAGAAATGTCAGATCTTGCTTTGTTCTTTGCCTGATTCGTGGGATTCTCTTGTTATGGCTATCGGTAGTACTTCTATTGTTTTGAAATCTGAAGATGTGGTGGGTGCCCTACTCGGTGAAGAGATGTGAAGGAAGGTATCCATCAGTCCAAAGGAAGCCCTAACCGTTCGTGGAAGACCTAAGGAGAAAGGCAAGAAGAATGAGAAGCGTGACAAGTCCAAATCCAAAGGGAGATCGAAATCTCCTGGAAAGTCCAAAGTCATTTGCTGGAACTGCGGTAAACCGGGTCACATCCGTAAGGACTGCAAAGAAGAAAAGAAGAAGAAGAAAAAGAAAAAGTTCGATTCTGATTCTGAGTCTGACAAGGAAGATGGCGATGCATTTATTGCGGCTTTGGCGACTCATGCAGGTAATGATGCCTGGCTAATTGACTCAGGTGCATCTTTTCATATGACTTCCAATAGAGTTTGGTTTTCTGAATATGAAGGATTTAATGGAGGTAAGGTGTACTTGGGTGATGATTCACCTCTAGACATTATTGGTCGAGGTAAAGTTAGAATCAGGTTTTCTGATGGTAGAATAAAAAGGATTAATGGTGTGCTGCATATCCCTGGATTAAAACGAAACCTGTTATCTGTGAGCAAACTGATAGATGCAGGTGTGCAGGTAGTCTTTTCTGAAGCAGGATGTAAGATGATTAAGGGTGCTATGGTAGTTGCTAGAGGTGTCAGGTTTGGCACTTTGTATAAGCTTGAAGCATACACTGTTGAGTGTAATAACACTTCTATAAAAAGTAAATCTGCGGATACTTCACTGGAAGATTTGAAGGTTTCACCTTCAGCAGATGGAAATGGTTTTTGGGTACCTAAGGGTGCTCTTTCTTCTGAAGCAAAGTTACCTGCAGAGAAGACTATGTTATGGCACCAGAGACTTGGCCACATTGGAGAAAAGGGTCTAAGGACCTTGAAAAATAAAAACCTTGTTGAAGGTTTGAATGATTGTAATCTTGACTTTGATTTCTGTGAGCATTGCATTTATGGAAAACAAAACCGCGTTCAGTTTTACTCGAGTTCTCATAAAACTTGTGGTGTTTTCGATCTTATCCATTCTGATGTGTTTGGTCCAGTAGATGTCTCTTCGATTGGAAAATCCACATATTATGTTTCATTTATTGATGATTTTAGTAGAAGGACATGGGTTTATTTTCTAAAGAGTAAATCTGAAGTTTTTAGTCGTTTTAAAGAATTTAAAGCAATGGTTGAGTTGCAAACTAGAAAGAAAATAAAATGTTTGAGAACTGATAATGGCGGTGAGTTTTGCTCTAATGATTTTGATAGATTCTGTAAAGACTGTGGAATTAATAGGCAGAAGACAACTCCGTATTCTCCATAGCAGAATGGAGTTGCAGAAAGAATGAACAGGACACTGATGGAGAAGGCTAGGAGTATGTTGAGTGGTGCTGGTCTCGAACAAAAGTTTTGGGCTGAAGCTGTTGCCACTGCTTGCTACCTGATTAACAGGTCTCCTACATCAGCTCTTGTTGATAAAATGCCTATGGAAGCATGGTCAGGTCACAAGCCTTCATTGAGACATCTTAGAGTTTTTGGTTGCGAGGCATATGCACATGTGCCAAAGGAGAAGCGAACAAAGTTGGAGAACAAGGCTGTGAAATGTATCTTCATCGGGTATAGTTATGGTGTGAAAGGATACAAGCTTTGGGACCTTGTTGCACAAAAGGTAATTCACAGTAGAAGTGTTATTTTTAGAAAAATTAAGTCTCCTTCTCTTACATTGCAGCCAGAACAGACTAAAAAAGAAGATGTGATTCAACTTCCTTCTACACCTGAAAGAGTTGAATCGAGACCCCTAGATAGGCAAGAAGTTGAGGAGAGCTCGTCTAGCTCTGAATCTTCAGAAGAGGAGGAAGAACCTCCAACTCAGCTTGTTCGAAGGTCTACAAGACATAGACAACCACCTGAAAGGTATTCAACTAATGATTGGAGATGTATTTTTGCTTTGAATACTATTGTGGATGAACCGAAATCTGTAGAAGAGGCATTAGGTATGAATGATGCAGAATCTTGGAAGATTGCTATGGAGGAAGAAATGGCAGCTTTGAAAAAAAATGATACATGGGATCTTGTACCATTGCCTAAAGGACGAAAACCTGTTGGTTGTAAATGGGTGTTCAAGAAAAAGATTGGTTCAGATGGAAGCATTGAGAAGTATAAAGCAAGGTTGGTTGCAAAAGGCTACTCTCAGGTTGAGGGTGTTGATTACGGTGAGATATTTTCTCCTGTTGCAAAAATGACGTCCATTAGATTTTTGCTTTCTATTGCTACTGCTTATGATTTAGAGGTTGAGCAAATGGATGTGAAAACTGCTTTCCTTCATGGTGATTTGGAAGAAGATATTTATATGACACAGCCGGAGCACTATGTGGTGAAAGGCAAAAGTAATTTGGTCTGTAAATTGAAGAAATCTTTGTATGGCCTCAAACAAAGTCCTAGGATGTAGTACCAGAAATTTGATACATATGTGTTGAGTTTGGGATTTGAACGTTCTAAATCAGATCACTGTGTTTATTATAAATCTGATGGTGATCATTTCTTATTCATTGCATTGTATGTTGATGATATGTTATTCATTGGTAAAGGGAAAGGTATGATTTCAGAACTGAAGTCTCAGCTCGCTGCTAAATTTGAAATGAAAGATCTTGGTGCAGCAAAGCCCATTCTTGGGATGGAAATTAGAAGAGATAGGGTGAACAGAAAGCTATGGCTAGGCCAGAGTAAGTATGTGAATTCAATGTTACAGAGGTTCAACATGCAGAATTGTAGACCATTGAGTGTTCCTTTTACAGTTGGAATGAAACTATCTGTTTCAGATTGTCCTACATCCCCATTGGAGATGGAAGACATGAGCAGAGTGCCTTACCAGAGTGCGGTTGGAAGCTTGATGTATGCTATGGTCTGTACTAGACCAGACATTGCCCAAGCAGTGGGAGTACTTTCTAGATATATGTCTAATCCTGATAGAGTTCATTGGGATGCAGTCAAAAGAGTCTTCAGATATTTGAAGGGTACTTCAGAGTATTCTTTGTGTTATCATGGTAATTCAATTGGAGACATGACTTCCCTTGATATCCATGGTTATGTGGATTCAGATTGGGCAGGTGATATTGATAGCAGAAGATCCACTAGTGCTTATGTGTTTACTTTGTTTGGTGGTGCAATTAGTTGGATGAGTAAGCGACAGGCTGTGGTTGCTTTATCCACAACTGAAGCAGAGTATATGGCAGCTACTCATTCTTGTAAAGAGGCCATTTGGCTTAAGAGACTGTGTTTGGATATTGGAATAAAACAAGGTACAGTGACAGTTTACTATGACAGTCAAAGTGCAATTAGCCTAGCTAAGAACCCGACATTTCATGCCCGGACCAAACATATTGATGTTCAGTATCATTTTGTTAGAGATATGGTCGAAGATGGTAGGGTGAAGCTGGTTAAGGTGGAAACTTTGATGAATGTTGCAGATGCTTTAACTAAGGCTGTGAGCACAAAGAAGTTCAGATGGTGTTTAGAGTCTATGGGCCTTATGGCCCCTAGCAATTGATTCATTGTGTTGACATTCCCTTCCGCTCCTGCAAGGTGTTCGACAAGTGGGAGATTTGTTGGGAAAAATGGTGTCTCAACCTTGCATTTATGCGAGGTTACTATTTATAGTAAGTTTTTATTTGAGCACGAAATGGTGCGAAACTCTCCCTGAAGCTTCTGGTTGGCTAGATAAGCATTCCAGTAAAGTTGCGTTGCAAGGTCACAGCTAGTTTTGAAGATATTAAAGTTTTCATCTTGGAGGGGTGCGATAAAATGTTTAAACTTAATTTTAGGGGCTTTAGAGGCTCCAAAATGCCCTGAAAAGTGGCCGTAATTGGCGCAGCAGGTTACGAGGTGATAGAGCACTTCGCGAGCTTTCCAGTGCTTCAAACGGTTCGTCAATCAGACACTCGGTTCTCAAGTTATGGCCTCCGGAAGTTTGTACTCCTGAAATAGGAAAAATAATTTGTATCGGATACATAAATGAGCTGTAAAAGTGAGCGACACATGTTGATGTGTGCTTTAACATGTCATAGGGCATCTAGAAGGGAGATAAGGTCGGCTACACCTTATTGGGTGGTTTTAGTCCATGGTTTTGTAATACCGTTTGACGGTTTCCTGTATTGTATCTCCTATTTATGAGGTGTGTGAGATAGAGGTTGTGTGTAAGAGTCTTATGGCTATTGAGTTGCCTCTGAATCTCTGATTAATGGTACTCCTGCGAAGAGCTTTCTCTGCAAGTATGTTGTAATCTGTTTTTGATTGCTGAATAAAATATTGAGCTGCTTTTGGAGGGTGGGTTTTTTCTCCTGAAAGGGTTTTCCCCACGTAAATCATTGTGTCGTGGTATGATTGCTATTATATCTATTTCTATTTTCTGTAACTGTTGTAATGATCTGAAAGTTTTTTGCATTACCCTCCTCTCAAGGTTAGTGTAGGAAGTTGTTTCCGCTACTTAACTTCCTTACACTATCATACAATCTAGTACACCCTTACCGGCATTGGTTTAAGGTTTTACTGGCGGAGCTTTCATTGAGGAATCTTGATAGGATGCATAAGTGGTGGTGGTGCGGCTTCTAGATGGATTTCAGGATGCTGAAGATGTTCTCTGATTGTGCTTCAATTGCTTGAAGACATTGCTTTGGCATGGTGGACTCAGAATAGGTCTGGTACCTATCTAGGTTATGGATCGATATCATGCTAACGTATACTCTACACATTAGCGGGATGTTTTGGGATATTCTATGAATTGGCTATTATTATTTTTGTCTTAAGACAACATGGCATATCATTGTAATATCTTTTAGGTGGCTAACCTAATTGGTTTAGGCCTTAGGGTTTGTATAAATAAGAGGTAGAAACTCTTTGTAGAGTATCATGGTTGTGGAAAAGGTCATGGTCAAGGATTGTAATGTGCGAATATTGTAATATCATTCAGACATAAGATTTGGTCGATCATTGGTGATTGAATTGGATTCAGAAGAGGATTTAGTCCTCTGGCATTGAGCTTAACTAGGACTATAATCAGGCATGGTAGATGATATCTTTAGTAGTTCATTCTCTTGGATTATTGTCCATTCATCTTGAGGTGGTTTTAACCTTTGTAGTCAGTGAGACTCTTTTGTAATGAGCAGTACGCTCTAGGTAGTGTGCCTTCCTGCATGTGTAGGACCCTCATTGTAACACATACTTTCTGCAGAAGTATCATCTGACTGTGGGTAGGCTTCCCATCGTGGTTTTTCCCTTTCCAATTTTTCCACGTACAATTCATGGTGTTATGTGGTATGGTTGCTTTGTATTTATTATTTGTTTATTTGTTAAGTTGCATTGTTTACCGGTATCTGTTTCTACTTTACCAGTACTTAATCTGGTTAAAGGTTATTCAATAGATTAAATGTTATAATCTATTAATAACTGATTCACCCCCCCTCTCAATTGTTCACCGGTTATCCTAACAATTGGTATCAGAGCTTTGGTCCTCTTTTGCAGAAGCTTAACCGCTTGAGGTAGATCATATGGTAGCTAACACTTCTAATCCCTAAGCTTGATGGAACAAACTATGGAATATAGAAGATCAGGATGGAGGCTCATCTTAGATGTCTTGGCAAGGATATTTGGGAGATCACAGAGAAAGGATATACACCTTATGATCTGACATCTGGCAATCCTGCTCTTGCAGACTTGGATAAGAATATTGACAATGATTGCAGAGCTAGAGAAGCCCTCTTGTGTACACTTACTAATCACTAGATCATGGGATTGATTGATAAATCATTGGCAAAGGTTATATGGGATAAATTGCAAACTCTAAATGAAGGTGACCCTACTGTGAAAATTGCTAAAATTGATGGTTACCGAGTAAGATATGAAAACTTGAAGATGGAAGATAATGAAAGAATTATTGTGTTTATGGAAAGAGTAAATGAGATTGTTATGGGAATTCAATGTTGTGGAGGATCCTTGAGTGAAGATGAAATAGTTTCCAAAGTATTGAGAGCCCTTCCACTGGCTTACAAGATGAAGGCAACTGCAATTAATGAGTTGAGAACAATGGAAAACTCTTCAGTTAACAAAGACATTCTGATTGGGAAATTATCTACTTTTGAGCTTGAAGAATTTGGATCTTCTGGAGTTGTAAAGTCTAAACCTACTTTTCATGCATCATCATCATCATCATCATCTACCAGAAAAAGTGATTGGAAAGTCCTATATGCAAAAGAATTGGAAGACATGAGGAAAGAAGATGAATAATTTGAGCAACTTGAAGCCCTATTTGCTAGAAGAGTACCTAAAAGTCCGACTGGAAGTAAGTATGAAGGAAACACACCCTTTAAATATTTTTCATGCAATAAGATTGGTTATTTTTCTTCTAGATGTCCTGAAAGGAATGCAAGATTTGAGGAAAGAGTTAAGAAATCATTTAAGCCTAACCAGAACAGATATAGATTCAATAAATATAAACAATGCTCTTTAGCAGATGAGGAAGGAGTAAGTGATGACTCTATAGATGAACAAGCAGAAGAATCTACTAGTAGATCCGACAATGGAAAGGAATGGGTGTTCTATGCTTTAAAGGAAGATGAATCGGAACCGGCAATGCCTCAACCGGTACAAGAATCTGAGATAGTTACACTGACACAATCAAAAAATTCAACTGTGACTGATGATCAGAGAAGGGAACCTGAAGTTCAGAAGACACCAAGGTATGTAAGATTAAATCATTCTGAAGATCAAATTATTGGAGATAGGAATAAGGGAGTTATGACAAGAAGAAAACTAACAAATGATGAGGTATGTCTTATTTCTCAAGTTGAAGTGGCAACTATTATTGAATCTTGTAAGGGTAAACATTGGTTAAAGGCTATGGAAGATGAATTAGATCAGATAGAGAAGAATGAAATTTGGACTTTAGTTCCCCGGCCTAAAAAAAGAATGTTATTGGAACTAAATGGGTTTTTAGGTATAAAATAAATGAAGATGGTCAATTTGTAAGAAACAAGGCTAGATTGGTTTGTAAAGGATATTCTCAAATGGAAGGAATTGATTATGGTGAGACTTTTGCACTTGTAGCTAGAATTGAAGCTGCTAGACTATTTCTTGCCTACGCAGCTTATAAGAACTATAAGGTTTATCAAATGGATGTTAAATGTGCATTTTTGAATGGTGAACTTGAGGAAGAAGTATACATTGAGCAACCTGATGTTTTTTCACTGACAGACGATAAAGATATGGTTTGCAGATTGAGAAAATCTTTATATGGATTGAAACAAGCTCCTAAAGCTTGGTATGCAAGGTTGGATAAATATCTTTTGAAGCTTGGTTTTACTAAAGGCAGTGCTAATAGTAATTTATATTATAAGATCACTAATGATGATATTCTTATTAATGAAGTGTTTATTGATGATATCATTTTTGGAGGAGAAGATAAATTGTGCATGGAATTTTCCAATAATATGAAGAATGAATTTGAAATGTCCATGATTGGTGAGATGAGATTTTTCTTAGGTTTGCAGATTACTCAAACTAACAAAGGCATTTTTATCTGTCAAACTAAGTATCTGAGGGAATTGTTGAAGAAGTTTGAAATGGATAATTTCAAACTGGTAAGTACTATGGTGACAAGTGATAAATTATCTATCAAGGATACTTCTACACTGGTAAATCTGACAAGGTATAAATCAATGATTGGTGGTCTGTTATATTTGACTCAGACTAGACTAGATATTATGAATGCAGTAAGTATTGTTTCAAGATATCAAAGTAATCCTAAAGAAAATCATGAATGTGCAATAAAAAGGATATTTCGGTATTTGCAAGGAACAACAAAATATGGTTTATGGTATTTTAAAAATGATTATTTCACTTTATGTGCATCTACTGACTTAGACTGGGTAGGAGATACTGATGACAAGAAGAGCACTTCTGGTGGAGCTCTTTTTCTTGGAAATAAATTGGTTTCATGGATCAACAAAAAATAGTCATGCATTTCTTCTACTGCAGAAGTTGAATATGTTGCAGCAGCTACTAGTTGCACTCAGGTCTTGTGGATGAAGTAGATGTTGAAGGATATCAGGGTAAATTGTAGTGAACCAATAGTTATCTACTATGATAACTCTGCAACTATTGACATGTCTAAGAATATAGTATTTCACTCTAAGACTAATCATATATCAATAGAGTATAACTTTCTAAAGGACAAGGTAGAAGGAAAGGAAGTCAAATTGGTTTATGTGAACACTAAAGAATAGATTGTAGACATATTCACTAAACCGTTGTCTAAGGAATCATTTGAGTATTTAAGAGATAGGTTAGGGATTTTTGCCCCTCCGACAGAGACTTGATTGATGCAATTTGTCATCAGTCCAACATGCATTATCAAAGATATTATTCATTCTCGTACTAATGAGTGGTGATACTACTCAGGGGGAGTAGTCGGCTTTGAGATACTGAGGTTTATATTCTTGCTTTGATATTTTTTGTCATATTTCTGGCATTGATGTCAAAGGGGGAGAGATAGTAATGTGAAAAATAAATTGGGAGAGATAGTAATAAATTCAGAACCTTACAAAGATATAATTCACAAGGGGAGACTTATTCAAAAGATTGCTGGTTATCTTCCATAGGGGGAGACTTGTTTGGCATTTCATGGTACTTAGATGTTTTTCACATCTAGTGTTGCCATCAATGCCAAAGGGGGAGATTGTTGGCATTATGGATGAATTGATTATGTGTTGCATTGATGTTTTTTCATTGATGTCAACACTAGTTGTTATGGTTGGTTACCGGCACCGGCAGACGGGTTTTGGTTACCAGTAGAAGATCTAGTGTTACCGACAGAAGAGACTACATGTTGGACACTTCCAGAATGTTTGGATCTAGGGAATATGTTTGGTTACATGTGGTACGTGCTTCTAGAGAATGTCTTGGTCAGGTGGTATTGACTTGGTAATCAGATGTGATCATACACTCTGGTACACCCTTATCGGAACTAGTTTAAGGTTTTACTGCCAAAGCTTTCATTCAGGAATCTTGATAGGATGTATAAGTGGTGTTGGTGCAACTTCTAGATGGATTTTAGGATGTTGAAGATGTTCTCTGATTGTGCTTCAACTACTTGAAGATATTGGTTTGGCGTGGTGGACTCAGAATAGGTCCGGTACCTATCTAGGCCATGGACTGGTATCATGCTAATGTGTACTCTACACATTACCAAGATATTTTGGGATGTTCTATGAATTGGTTATTATTGTTTTGGTCTTAAGCCGACATGGCATATCATTGTAATATGGATTTATGTATTGATCTTATTGTAATATCTTTTAGGTGGCCAACCTAATTGGTTTAGGCCTTAGGATTTGTATAAATAAGAGGTAGAAACTCTTTGTAGAGTATCATGGTTGTGGAAAAGGTCATGGTCAAGTATTGTAATGTGCAAATATTGTAATATCATTCAGACATAAGAGTTGGTTGATCATTGGTGATTGAATTGGATTCAAAAGAGGATTTAGTCCTCCAACATTGAGCTTAACCAGGACTATAATCAGGCATGGTAGATGCTATCTTTAGCAGTTCATTCTCCTGGATTGTTGTCCATTCATCTTGAGGTGGTTTTAACCTCTGTAGTTAGTGAGACTCTTTTGTAATGAGCAGTGCGCTCTAGGCAGTGTGCCTTCCTGCATGTGCAGGGCCCTCATTGTAACACATACTTTCTGCAGAAGTATCATCTGACTGTGGGTAGGCTTCCCCCCATGGTTTTTTCCTTTTTAGGTTTTCCACGCACAAATCATGGTGTTATGTGGTATGGTTGCTTTGCATTGATTATTTGTTTATTTGTTAAGTTGCATTGTTTACCGGTATTTGTTTCTGCTTTACTGGTACTTAATCTGGTTAAAGGTTATTCAATGGATTAAATGTTATAATCTGTTAACAACTGATTGACACCCCCCCTCTTAGTTCTTCACCCTGGCACCCTGGGTCCACATATCCTATGATCCCTTTGTCCTTTCTATTTTCCTCATGGGATAAGAATTGCCTTGATTTACTCTTATTTTGCAACACTTTGTGCTCTGTTCTTTTCAGCTCCCAGGATAAGAAAAAAAACCTTTATGCTTTGTGTTCCTTATCCCGTGTGGTTCAGCTGAAGTCCTTGAAACTCCATGAGATAAGAATTAATGCTTCCTTTTTAGTTACTTTCTTATCCTGCACGCTATTTTTTTTGCCAAGAGAAGACCGCCATCGGTCGGTGAGAGGGCAGGAAGGAAAATTGGCCCACAAATGACCATCAAACCCTGCAGCCAGTAGACTTAAGTGAGTTGTTCGGCTGACCCGGTCAACTCAAAAAATAGAATTGGATCCCCTTATGTTCTTTGAAACCTTTATTTTCTTATCTCACAGGAATGCATGGGATAAGAAAGTCCTTTGTTCTTCTATTTGCCTTGTCCCATAGGACCTTATACTGCAAGACCTGAGTTTTTTTTCTCCCTGCAAAGGTTAGCACAAAAATAGCCAACATTTCTGATGACTTGGAGAAGATGGAAATCCTTCTTGGTACACTGATTAGTAACCTTTGGGTATCCATTGGGCACAGAGTCAAAACTTGGAACAAAATAAATCTCCACCCCTACAAAATGTCAAAATTTTCTGCCACACTGAAAGAGCAGGCTGTGCTCAAGCACTTCTTGGAAAGAAAAAGAACATATATTACAGATATATACAAAATTGAATTCGCCTCAAGCACATTCTTTAAGGTGAATCCCATTTACTGCAATGGGAAGGTCTTTGCCACTCAATCTAGCCAAATTGAAAGCATTAGTCTCTTTGCAACTTGTGATCACATAGGGAACACTCCATATTGTATCAAATTTTGAATGTCTCCCAGGCTTTTCTCTATCATCGTCCCACTTCAAGACAAGGTCTCCAACCCTGAAAGTCCTAAAAGTGGTCTTCTTGTCAAAACATCTCTTTACCTACCCCTAATTGACATTTAAAGCCTCCTTGGATTTCTCCCTAACATCTTCAAGCTCTATAAGTTCAACATACCTCACTAATAAGGCATCATTTTCTAGGAGCTCCAACTGATGTGCCAAGTCCAAGGATGAAAAATCAAGGGATAAGGGAAGCCTTTCTTCCCTCCCATACACTAGCATGAAAGGCGAGCTTCCCAAAGCTCTCTTGGGAGTAACCCTATCAACCCACAGGGTTGTTCCCAATTTGAGGTGCCACGACCTCTGCTTGTCTTCAAGAGTCCTCTTGATGATTCTAATGAGATTTTTGTTGGAGAACTCAATTAAGTCGTTACCCTAAGGATAATAATTTGATGATGTTTTCATAAACACATCATGTTGCACTTCTCATAGACTAATCTGAGATCCCATGAAGGCCTTGGAATTGTCTGATATGATGGTGGAAGGGGCTCCAAATCGGGTTGTAATACCCTCAAGTAATTGAACCACTTAATTCTTACTTGCATCCTTCAAAGTAACAACCTCTGTCCACCTTGTGAAATAGTCTATGGCAACTAAAATCCACTTGTGGCCTGCACTTGACATTATATTGATAGGGCCATTGAAATCAAACCCCCATTGTGAAAAGGGTCAATCAATTGAAATGGGATGAAGGGGCGGGGCTGCTAATCTTCATTTTCCTACAAAAAGTGCACACTCCTTGCACCTCCTGACCCACAACTGAGCATCATTAAATAGAGAAGGTCAATAATAACCTTCTCTCATGATCTTCATGGTTGTAGTTCTTGTTGAGAAATGGCCACCAGAGGACCCGTTATGAAATTCCTCTAACAACCTATTGGTCTGATCTCCATGTATGCACCTCAACAAGACACCATCCAAGCTTCTTTTGAATAATGTGTCATCCAATAAGACATAAGGGATGGAATGCAATCTGAGATGCCTTCTCTTGGTTCTATCAAAGTGAGAAGGATAGCTACCATCCCTTAAGAAGGAAGACATAACTTCCAACCAACCAGTTTGTGCATCTCTTTTGTTGTCAACCTACTCTTCTTCCTGCAGCAAGAGGGAGGTCTCTGACTCTTTCCTAAAGATGAATTGAACTACTCACATAGTCCTTCTCCTCTCACTAACTTGGTAATTTTTATGTCAAGCTCATACTCCATGACCTTAGTGATCCTTCCAACTCTCTTCTCATCTATACCTTGCTTGAGAAGGAAATCCTTAACACTGGCATATGGGACTAGGAATTGGGTCCTATTATTTGAGAGCATATGTCTGAACTTTTTTAGTGCTCTCACAATTGTGATGACTTGTTTCTCCATATAGTTGTACCTAATTTCATAGTCCTTTAGGCCTTCACTAAAAAAGGCTATGGGATGCTCCAAATCATCTCGATTTAGCTGTGTTAGGACAATAGATATACTTGCACCTCCTCCCAATGTATAAACGATTAAATCCTTCTCATAGTTAGGATTTACTAAGGTAGGAGCTTAAGCAATGGCCTGCTTGATTTGATCAAAGCCCTCCTTCCCTTCACTAGTCCATTTGAAGGGTAAATCCTTCTTTAGCATGTTTGTGAGAGGCTTAACCAAAGCTGCAAAGTTTGGGATAAACCTTCTGACAAAGTTGACTATTCCAAGGAAGCTTTGAAGTCCTTTCTTGTGTTGTGGAAGTGGAAGAGACACAATGGCTTCCACTCTCTCTGGGTCTATGGCCAGACCATATTTGGATACCATATGTCCAAGTAATTTGCCCTGATCAGTGGAAAATACACACTTGTTGGGATTCAAGGACACACCATATTCCCTGCACCTTTTGAATATTTTCTTAAGGTGAGCAAAGTAATCTACTACATGCTTGGAGTATACAGTAATATCACAAAGATATACTAGTACAAATTCTACTAATACTCCCTTAAAAGCCATATCCATAGCTCTTTGAAAATTTGCACCTGGATTTGTTAGTCCAAAAGGCATCTTATAGTAGGCATACTCACCCCATTTAGTAGTGAATGCAGTCTTGTATTGGTCGGATTCTTCAACTAAAATTTGGTTATACCTTGAGTATCCATCCAAGAATGAAACTCTTTCAGAACCACTAACTTTGGCTAAAATTTGTTCCATGGAAGGAAGGGAGTAATGATCCTTAAGGGAGGCTCTTTTGAGATCCCTAAAGTCTACACTCAATCCGGTTTTCCTGTTTTTCTTCCTAACTAGAACAAGATTGGTTACCCAAGAGGAATTATTAATTGGAAAAATTATGGTAGATTATATAAGCTTGGATAGCTTTCTCCTCATCAAAGGCTCAAGTTTGGAATTTACAGGCCTTTGCTTTTGTCTAACTGGTTTAGCATTAGGATCTAACTATATGGTATGTTGAGCTAAACTAGGGTAAAACCCTTTTAGATCCTCATATATAAAAGAAAAAATATCACTATACTATTAACAAAGATTTATAAAAGTATTTTGATCTGATTGGGAACATACCTTCCCCAAATTGAGATATTTTCCTTCTACCATGGCTATTGATTTGTAGTCTCCTTTCTTGGTGGTTAGGTTCATTGCTTTCCCTTTCATTTTATCATCATGGTTGAATATCCCCTCCAAGGTAATCAGCCCCTTGGGCAGCTTGTTAGAGCCAAGATGCATGATTTGATCTCCATACTAGTCCTGTAGCATGTCCTTCTTCCTATGGGAGAACTTTGTTTCATCTTGCAAGAAGTTCACAATCTACTGATCAGAATAAAAGACATGCCAATTTACTTGGTTATCAGGCACTGTATGTCTTACCACAAGTCTAATATGTTGTTCTTTCTCAGTTGCAACATGAGATGGAATGTCATGTTGGGCACCAATTGCTGCTAATTGGTCAACATGTTTATTCTGATTTCTAGGGACACTAGAAATATTGAAGGCTTCAAATCCCTCAATTAGGTCCCATGCTCTATGCTTGTATGACTAGAGAAAGTTGTTCTTGGTGGTTCTCTGAGCTCTAATATGATTTACAACCAAATCTTTGTCTCCATGCACCTTTAAGGATTTGATCCCTCTCTTTTGTGTCATTTGGAGACCCAAAAACAGGGCTTCATACTCAGCTACATTCTTAGTGCAACTAAACTGAAGTCTGAAAGAAAAGTAATATTTCTCCCCCTTGGGGGAGGTTAGCAATACACTGGCCCCTACACCATTCTTGTTCCTTGAACCATCAAAGAACATGTCCCATATCCCCTGCATATCACTGTCTTCCTTTGAAATATTGGGAATGGGGGTGCCTTGATCATGTATACAATATATGCCTAGACTGATATTATTGACCTCATTGATGAGGTCAAATTGAAATGCATTTGACCACTCATCAAGTAAACAATCAGGAACATCATCCAACTGAGTTGCAGGCTCTCTTATTAAAATTTCTTCTTTCTCCTCATAGAGAATACAATTCATGTTGATGAGACTTGGGCTATAGGGTTCTATATGATCATGGGCAATAGGTTTAGCCCTAATAGTTACTTTGGTATCATATCTTGTCCTAAACAACATGTGAGACCAGTAAGAATCTAGGTAGCCACCTATCTTGGAAGTGAATTCCCTAGACAGAGAAATAGCAAAATAAGTAGCAAGGTCAATCACTAAGATGTCTTGCAACACACTATAACCCGAGCAGGCATGCAAGGTTAGATTTAAACCTTTAATGACTCCTACAGTCTGAACTACTGTACCATCAAGTTACACCACCCCTCTTGTTATAGGTTCATACTTGATACCTAGGCGGTCAACTATCGCCTTTGGCATAACTGAACTACTAGCCCCACTATCTATCATGCAATTATGAACATGCTTATCTCCTATGATTAATGACAACTAAAAAGGGGGAGGCTTATTGATTTTCTTTGAACTCTCTATCTCCAAAGGTTGCACCAAGCTTGTGGAAGTTGAAGAACTGCAATGCTAACCGGTACCTTCTGCAACATCCATCCCCTTCAGGGCTTCCTGAAGTAGATCTCTTTGAGATGGGATAGCATGATAATCCCCACATAGATAAATTGAGGTTGACCCTCTTCATCTATTCAACAATATTAAAGTGGATGGGAGCCTTAGCAGAGACATTTGCAACAACAAGGTCCAGTTTTGATATTATAGGAGCCTTAGGTAGATTTCTCTCCTTGACATTTTGTGTCAAGTCTTGCTCTTTGTGTAGAGAAACCACCCTATCAGGTGTCTTTGGCATTGAAGATTGTAGGATAGGTTGTGAAGCTTGAGCTACAGATGGAGTCTAAACTGTTATTGCAGAACTTGCACTAGGATCTATGGCCCTCCTTTTTTATCTTGTGATATTGACCACATTGTCCCCACTCGTCTGGTTTATTCTACAAAAATCAGCCTCTTGAAAATTCATAAAAGTTGTATCTCCCTGCGTATGACTGGGACAATCAACAAATTATTGTTGCTCTAATGTTGTCAGCTCCTCTTGTGCTACTAGGGCCTGAGAAAACTCATCGTTCTGGCACGAGGCCTGATTATGGGGTTGATTGCATGGAACACACCAATCTTGTTCCTGAGCAAGATTGTTCTAAACTATCATTATAGCCTTTGAGGTGCTTGCAGCTATTGGATTCAAACTATTCAAGGGCCTAGTATTGCTCCATTAGTTCTGCCCTTGAAAATTTGATCTTTGTTGTCGATAATTCTAGTTTCAGGGCTGATAAGGCTTGTTGTTAGCCTGTGCTAACTATCTCTTGATTGAGACCAATTCATTTCCATGTCCTTGCAGTTGTTGTTGTAATGGGCTAATCATCTTCTTCATTGATGTCTCAAGATAGGCCTGTAGTTCCTTAATTTCATAAATTAAGGAAGAGGGCACAGGTGTAAGCAAATGGATTGTGAAAGCCACTTGGATAGGAGCTAAAACAGGCTGTTGGGTAGGAGCCTCTAGAAATAAGGGCATTGGAGGCCTAGGAGACAACTTTCATGTTTGTATTAAGCAATTTTATGCCCTTATAGCAGTTTCATAAGCTAATGGGAGTTTATCTCCTCCCATAGATTGAATCATTGCATCTATTTCATTGTTCAAAGCCTTGAGAAAATATAAGAAAGCATGGTTTGATGAAGGATTTACTAACGATGGGATTCTATCCCATGTCTTTTCAAATCTATAGTTAAAATCACCCATGAACTCATGGGGTGCTCTTTTTATTGTAGTTAGCTGCTCCATAAGTGATAGATGGTCACTTTTGTCCTCAAGATGCTTGCACAATTTCTCCCTAAACTCATCCCAATTCTGAATAGAGTTAGGAGCTAGTCCTCTGTACCACTGAAGGGCCTTTCCATTGAATGAGGTAGCAAGAAGCCTCACTGCAAAATTGTCCTCAATGACATCAAATACCATGCAAATTCTTGCCATATCTTGTATATGCTCCTCCGGGGAGGTAAATGTATCTCTAGTGAAAAATGGTATAGCCTTTAAGGCTTGTACTAGAATGTCATTATTTTGGGCTAGGACTAAGGGACTGCCACCATTGAAGGTGATAAAGGTATGTGCTCTTGGGATTCATTATGAAATAAGGGCCTATTAATGTGGATAGAAGGGCCTCTAGGTCATGTTAATCTTGTAATAGGAGGGGTAGACTGAGACCTAGGGGGTCTAGATATATTTGCTTGAGTTCCCCTAATTGATGACAAACAAAGTCTACCTCTTCTACTCCTATAATTTGAATAAGGAAGCTGGATAAATTGGAAAATACCTCTAGAAGATGATCTGGTGTGTCTCCTTGGCATAAGGCAGCAACTGGTATCACTAAGAGTCTGAATTTCTCCTTAACAGAGTCATCAAGTTCTTGATGTTTTCCTCCAAAGGATTATTTACTATGAGAAACACTGAATCCTTAGCAAGAATGTTGAAAATTCCCACCGGGTGTGCCAATAATTGTTATAAAAAAAGTCTACACCCTTGATGAACCTCTGAGCTCATCAACCTTGTGACACATAGAAACAACCTCCCAAGTGTGGGACTTGTAGAAGTGAGGCTGAGTCTTTGGAAAAGGCCAACTTCCTCTTCAATCTGAGAACAAGTGTTGGATCAACCCAATACTGATAAAAATAATCTATGAATGACAGGGGAAAAGGGAGAGAGAGAGAAGCATAACTCAAAGAGGGGAAAGGGGTTTGCACCTAGACTGAAATGATGATCTATCATGCCTGTACCTACATAGAAAATGAATAATAGTACCCAAGTATGCACAATTTCCTATCTTAACCAACCCCTAAAATGCAGAGTGAAGGTTGGAATTTGTAGGATAGCAGGAGGAACTGATCCAGTTCACAGATGATATCCACAAGGAATCAACATAGTCATCTATACTCGGGAAACAATTAAAAATGTACTCAGACAAAGAGGTAAAAGAAACACACAGATTGTTAGAACTGAAAGAAGGCAGAACAGGTGAATTCTATTCATATAAGGGTAGGGAAAAAATTTACAAGGGCAGAGAAACATAAGAATTTTGTATGAGAAAAGAAGGGAGAAGATCCTGAGAAAAAATATACAAAATTGTCTTTATAGTTCAAGCATAACTTAGATGGTTACATCAAGAAAACCCTAACCCTACCTGGGTTAGGTTACAAAAAAAATCAGATGGACAGATCTGATGGCGTATTGTAATAGCTCAACAAGCTAGTCCTCTGTCTCTGGAAGCGTGAAAAAGCCCCCCTCAGCAAAGTAATCCCTGCCAACAAAAAGTCTCTCTTCTACATTAAGGAGGGCATGGTGGCATCTAAAAATGCCTTGCAGGGTCGCGTTTGAAGTAATGACGAGCAAATCTAGTGGTTGGAGGGTGATCGGATCAGATATGAGGTGTTTACTAAGCAAGAAGAATGTCTTAACAGTTGGGATGAGAAGAACCCACTTGCAAAAGTTTAAATGCCAATTGCCTCCATGAATTCAAATGTTGACCGTTGATCTGAGAGATTCGCACAAAGATGGATGCGCGAGATCTCTCCATCTAGGCCTCCAGCAGGCCCAATCAATGATTAAAACATGGTCGTTAGACCGGGCCTTTATGAAGATTCGACGACCATAATTGGTCAACGTGGCACCCTGGGTCCACGTATCCTTACTGTTTTTGACTGCTAAATGACCCCTGAATTATTATCCCATAGGCCCCCTGCGAGCCTGACCTTACCTCACGGGATAAGCATTTGCTTTAATTCTTCCTTGTTTCTTATCTCAGGAAACTTTTCACTCTCTTGTCTACCTCGCTGGGTAAGGCCTTAATGTCTTTGCTTGCTTTGTTCTTATCCCGCAGGCCATTTGTGTCCTCGAATTTACCCTATGGGATAAGTAAAATGCTTTTTAGTTTCTGTTTGATCCTTGTCCCGTGGGATCTCTGTGGGTCTCCCCTCCACATCATGTGACAAGATTCCCTTGAGTTTTCCTTATTACCTTTGTAGACATATAAAAATAACCACATTTCTAAATGAATATTTTATGTTCATTTCTCTATTTAATTAAATCCAATTTAATTAAATTATCCACATTCTTCTATTTTATTAAGTAAATTACTCAATTTATTTAAATAAAATTCACTATACCCATTTAATGAATAAATCATTTTATTCAATTAAATCCCCCTATCCACTTTTAATTAAATTCAAATTTAATTAAATAGTTATCCTAAATTGAATAAATCTAATTTATTTAATTTCCCCAAATTGCAACCAAATTGAATTAAATCAATTAAATCCTATTATCCCCCCCATCCACTTGCAAAATCTCAAACCCCTTTCTAATCCCTTCTAGAATCTTCTAATCACTTCTAATTAACCTAACCCCTCCTCTAAACTTTGTCACATCCCTAAGCAAAGGGAAGTCACTTCTCAAAAGCCTCAAAGTCTTTGATAACCATTAAAGGCTTTCAACCTTCAACCACTAAATGTCTCAAAGTCTTTGATAACCTTTGAAAGCTTCCAACCTTCAACCACTTAATCCACAAAGTCTCCAATAACCATTAATGGTTAACACAAACCCTCCTACATGGTTAAAACATTTGTTTTGACTCAACCTCTATCCAACCCAAGGGTCTCATCAGGGCTTTAATGCTTTGACCATGATTATCTCTTAATCATTTGCACAAAGGTTTATCCTTGGATTAACTCCTAATCCAGTGGGTAATCTTAATTTAGACTTGACCCTTAGCCTCTAGATAACCATGAGGTCTTCTCAGGCCTTTAATGCCTCCAACCTCTTCTCTCAACCCAACCCTATGTTGACACTTTTCACCATTTCATTGGTGCCAATTGTGCACATGGATCCCCAACTTTCAAACTCAACCCTTGATTAAACCATTCAATCCTGACCATCCATTGCCCTATTTGTGCTATAAATAGAGCTCTCATTCCTCCATTTTTAACAATCATCTTTCAAATTTGAAGCATTATACTTATGCTCAAATACTTTCAAGCTTTCATATCATCTTTATGCTCATCATTTAGCCTCTTTTAGATCAGGAATTAGACTAAATATGCATGCTAGAGTACTTTCTTTATCATTTTAGCTCAATCATAGACTAAATATATCATGTTAGGATAGTATTCATACTAACCTCGTCATCTTATCATCTAGTGTATTGCATTTTAGAATCATACATAGCTTAATCTCCATTTCATACTAAAATCTATCAAAGCATCTCTCGTTCTCATATTTGCCATCCCTAAACCATTTTGCTCAGTGATCTGAGAGCAAAAACGTTGGTTTGAGGGACATTGTGAGATAGAGAACCATGGGACCCCCCTTGGGAAGCTGAGTAACACTACGTTACTCCATAGCTTGCATCAAGAAGTCCTCTGTGTGTGTGTGGACTAGTATTAAACAATATTTTCACATATTAAGTTTTATCAGCCCACTTTTCTCGCATACATTTCTGGCATCCACCATGGGGCCCGACCCTAAATAACAAATTGGTTTTTCAAATTAATCACTTTTGCAGGTCCGTGGAAAACAGAAATCAGCGCGTGGGAAACATTCCCTAGCGCATCTGATCAATAGTCTAGCACATCCAGCTCTCTGTTTAGCGCGTGCGGTCTACAAACTAGTGCGTGGAAACATTTTTGCAGCGCATGACTCCCTCTAATATTTTCTTGTAGGTCTCGATGCGGGTGAAACACAGAGTAGCGCATTCACTAACCAGAATAGTGCATACGATCCCCAGTTCAGCGCTTATAGTCCATAATACCACGCGTGCAACTCAAACATTAGCGCATCTAATTTTAAATTTTCCTGTAGGGCACAGCGCGGGAAAGGGAAAAAGACAGAACAACGCTTCCAACACATAGAGTAGCGCATTCAGAGAACAGAATAGCGCTTTGATCATTCATTTTAGCGCATCGAACATATATTGTAGCGCGTACAGTCTGTTCTGTAGCGCATCACAAACAAAAAAAAATAAAAATTATTGTAACCGAATTGAAATTTTAGACTTGTGGAAGTCCCCCAAATTCGCTAACAATTTTCTCTTTTTTTTTGAGTTTGCTTGCAGGACTCTAATAAATTTCTTGCAGGTGGAGCGGACGCCTTTCCTTTGTAACCGATTTCTTTTGTTGACCGCAAAATCGAACATTTACTTTGTTGACCATTTCCCTTTCATAGATTAGAAAATCATTGATTTGCTCGGATAAAATAAACACCATGTTTTGTGGAGCAACATCTCCGCATAGATTTTAGCAAATCACTAATTTGAAAGGATAAAATAAACTTGATTGCTTTGTCTTGAAAGTGGTAGGAATATGCTCTCCCCTTAACTGGGTGATCAAAAATCCAGACCACTCTTACTGCTTTCTTTAAATTCAAGCATTTACATCCTTTAGCAGGCCTGCCTTTCCAAGGAGTTGCAATCAACTCTTAAAGCCATTTATGGCCGGTGTGAAGGGAACGACTTAATTGGGGAATGGCTTTGACGCCAAGAATTCCAACCCACTCTAATCAAATGTGGAAAGTGACGAAAGTCCTTTTCAACGGTTGCGCGCAGTGATTAGCCTTCCCCCAGTATCCTCGAGATACGTAAAGCCTTTGTTCTAAAGGTTGGGAAGCCTCCTGAGGGAGTTTATCACTGACAGCCGAATAAGAAGCCTGATTAAGAACCATAGAATTAGAAACTTTGAACCGAGTCAGTAACCAAACATTTGTAATATCATAGTGCAAGGGTGGGGAAGAATCCGCCCCCAAGATTACTCAACTGTGAAGCAATTCACTTTGGGTTAATTTCTGGCAAAAGGCAAAAAAAACGGGCGCCCTCTAGGGGGTGACATGGTTGTTTGAGCTGATGGAGTATCGAGACTAGTGGGCTATGATGTTATTTATGACCCTTGACTAAAGAGTCTTTCTGAAATGTCTTACTTGTATCCAAACCTATTAAAACATTGGGGATTTGAACACATCCTCGCAAGAACATACACTTTTTGTTAGATTAGGCAAAATGGTTGTACTTTTTGTGTCGTGCTTGCATTTATTATTTCAGGAAATCATCCATCACACTTGAAAGTTTCACAACAAAATTCAAAATCCACAAGAAATCAGATAAAAAGAAAAATCAGGGCAGATTAGCACATCAGAGAAATCTCTTAGCGCGTGGAATAACTCTGTTAGCGCATCCAAATCTCAAATTAGCATGTGGAATTAAAACAGTAGCATTTCAATCCTAAGGCAAAACAGTGTAACATCCTTTAGCGCATCCGATAAACAGTCTAGCACGTAGGAGCACCATCTTAGCGCGTAGAAACAAAATATTAGCGCATAAAACAAAACAGTTAGCGCGTGACAGGCCCAGCATAGCGCGTAGCTTTTTCAACAGCTAGACAACAATTTTTTAAACAGTTCAAACTTTAGCGCGTGGCAGCAACAGCTTAGCGCGTAGGAACCAAACATTAGCGCATAAAGTCAAAAAGTTAGCGCGTGACAGGCCCAGAATAGCGCATAGGTTTTTCAACAGTTAGACAACAATTTTCAGAGAGTCCAAACTTTAGCGCGTGTCTGGGGGCAGCCTAGCGTGTGTGGTTATTATTTTAGCGCATCTAGTAAATTAAGTAGCGCATCTAGTAAATTAAGTAGCGCATCTAGACTCTATTCTAGCACATGATCCAAGGCTGAAAAATAGAGAGTCAAAACTGGAAATTTTTTGAAATTTTCAAAAACATTTTTAGAAGCCTTTTTTTATCAAAAATCATTTTTCATCAAACAGTGACAAAAACAAATTATCAAAACTATTTCTCAAGCTAAATTTGTGTCAAACAACGTTGTCTGAATCCTAAACGAATCGTGCAATAGAGGATGTCTCTCCTATCATAATCCGGAAAAAATTTCATCATCAGTATCATCAGAATCTTTTACCATCTTACAGATTTTTATCTCAAAAACACTTGTTTAAACATTTTCAAATTGTCAAATCCAGTTTCCAGATCGGGAAACTTTTTATCCATATCATTTGACACACTTTATCGTGAAGGGGCATCTAAACCTTCACTCTGATAAAGTAAGATTTGAAATTTTCAAATACAAGAACCAACTGAATCCAAACAAATCAAAGGAAACCATTAATCACTCATGCATGACTAATCCCCTTATTTTGAGAAGAAAGAACCTCTATCATAACATCACGTTGAAGAAACGACAACCTAGTTTTTCCAAATTCATCAAGAGAAATAAGTTTTTATACATCAACCGTCAACTCTTCAAATCTCATTGGGTATTTCTTCATCATGTCAAAAAGTACATCCAAAACAAATCTAGCGAATTTGACAAAGAACCCTTGAAAACAAGAGCATACTGTCAAAAGTCTGCTTTTAATCAAACCATAAACCGCAATGAAAAAATCAATCCAACATTCTTACCCGACGAATGCATCACATATAACACATCTCGACCAGATCCACCAACACCCAAACGACACATCGAAGAGGATTTTGTTCCTTTCATCACTGAAAGTTTTTATTAAAATGTCTGTCACTCACTCTCAACGAGACAAACAAAGCGAGGTACACGTCGAATCAAGTATGAATCGCAGATTATCAAATCATTTTGAAGTCCCACCCGTAGAAGAAACTGAAATTACTGAAGCTCTTCTTCAGGAATGTCAGGAAAACCCCTCATTCCAAAAACTTGTTGAAAAAATCATGGAAAATGACAAAGAAAAGTATCTGCTCATGCTTACAAGTAAAGGCATTAAACTTCCTAAAGATTTCGACGCAAATGTTTTTCAAACCGAGTCTCAACAATATACCTATCAAGAACAACAAAGAGAAGAAGAAACTCACATACCTGAACAACACATTCCAGAACAATGCATACCAGAAATGCGTATACCTGAGCTAGAAACACCAGAACAAAACATACCGTTTACCACACCTTTTCAGCTACGAACAAATACAAGGGAAGAACTCTTCCCTCGGCAAGATAACGTGCCTTTGATTGCTCTTACTCAACAAATACAAATGTTGCAAAGGCAAATACAAGATATGCAACAAGGGACAACAGTACGGTACTCTTTAAATGAAATTTGTCCTTATCCATTTGACAGAAGATTGCACATGGTGCCTTTTCCTCCAAACTCGGACGTTCCCAAATTTGATAAATACGATGGGAAAAGTGACCCCCGAGATCATGTTCGAGAATTTTGCACACTGAGCCTCGAATTTGCTCATGATGACACCTATTTGATGAGGTTATTCCCCAGAAGCTTAGGAGGACAAACCATGGAATGGTTATCCAAAATTTTGCCACCTGTCAGATCATTTGATGAATTGGTTAACAAATTCATCACTCACTATTCCTACAACATCCAACATGCCATAACCATGCTAGATGTTTGCAACACCAAACAAAAGAACAATGAAACATTCATGGTGTTCCTTCAACGTTGGCGATGCATGGTATCCCGATATCCTCGAGATATTCCTGAAAAGGAAAAAATGGAAATCTTCATTGATAACTTGAATGGCGAAATGAGTTACAGACTAAAACTTCAATGCATACCATCTTTCGCTAAATTGATTGAAAATGGCATTCAAGTAGAAGAGGCCTGTGTCAAAAAGGGAACACTCAAATTCTACAAGGAAGGAACAAACTCATCAAAATACAATAATTAGAACAATACCAACCTTGACAAATCTCGATTTTGGACTCGAAACAAAAATGAAGGCAACAATGAATCATATGATCCCAAATCTAAGCAACCAGTGCTTGCATTATCCAGAAATCCTCAAAATGAAAAAAATCCTAAAAATGCTACTCCCAGTGCTAACACATATGCACCAAACACTGATCAAGGACAACTCAACACGAACAACACCAACGATACTCAAAACAAAAACATGAATCCAGGACCTAACAACAATTCACGCAACAACACGAACAATTTCCAAAAGCGTATCTTCACACCACTGGGACAATCATTAGAATCTGCATTCAGAGAACTTTTGGCAAACAAGATCCTTTCTTTGCCTCCAATCAACAATTATGAACCCCCAATCAAACCACCTTGGTGGAATGATTCCCACTATTGTGATTTCCATCGCAACAAGGATCATAGAACAAACGAATGCATGAGATTGAAATTGTAGACACCCAAAAATGGTCAACGCTTGCAGAATCATACTTTAACATTTGCGCATTGCCTCATTTTAGGTTTTTGCGTCACATTAACATTTCTCCTATGTCACGCACTTGGTCTTTATCATTTGCGAACATTGAGTCATTCTTCTATATTCTTCAATCATCTTGTCCTCAAATTTGGTCTTGTTGACAACATTATCCAATCATGATTTTGATCGATCTTACCCTGTCGCATCAATGTGCGTATTCATTTGTCGTCATTTTGGACATCATCAATCCTAATTAGGGTTTTGTCCTCTGTTCAATCTTGTCATCATGCGATCGATTTGTCATCGATCGTGGTCATTGTCAATCTTGTCATCTTGTAATCTACTTTGTCGTCGATTCTTGTCCTTTTGTCAATTTTGTCATTTCGCGATCATTTCGCTATCGATCATTGTCTGTCTCAATTATGTCAATTTGAATCAATTTGCCATTGTTCCTCGTCAATTGGCACATCTATCAATCAAATCATTTTGTCGCATTGGTCATTTATCAAAATCAAATCATGACATTAATTATCTTTAATCAAGACCTAATTGTCATTTTCGCATTTCTAATTCGTCTTCTAGGGTTTTATGATTTAGTCATTTAACCTAATTTGTCATTTCTTCCTTTAGGATTAAATAAATTACTTATTTATCCTAGGTCTTCTCATTACAATTAAATCTTTATTTAATTGGCTAATTATTCTTCTTTGTGAATTGATTAATAAATGAAAAATTATTAATTAATTCACTAATTCCTAAATCCTATTTTTCATCAATTTCTAATTCCAATTTCCTAATTGTCATCAATTTCAATTTCCTAATTTTCAAATTTCTAATTCCTTTTCCCTCCTAATTCATCTCCTAATTCTATGGGAGTGGCATTTCAATTTGTCATGAAATTGTCATAATTGATTAATCAATCAATTTTGACATGAAATGTGTCATAATCAATCAATCAAATTGTGCATGGAAATGCATAATTTGTCATAATTTGTCATATTGATTTGCAATTTCTATTTGAATTGCATCATGCCAATCTTGTCACTTATCTAATTCTTCTATAAATTGGATGATTTTCTTGAATCAAAGCTAATAACCCTTCGAAATCCTTACCCTTCAATCACTTCATGAATTCCGAATTGCTATCAAACTACCAAATTTTCGTTCTAGTACTCTTGAGCTTTTTTGCTTTCAATTGTGAGAGCACTTGTAGGTGAGATCCACAAACCCATTGAAGAGGAAAGAACAACAATGGAGCCGCATGGAAGGAGTATTCAATCTTACATCTGGTTTGCATAATGTTTTCTTTTGAATGCTTCATTTTCATACCTCTATTGAATGTACTTTGGAATTAGGTTCATTTCAATGAGTTTTCTTATGATTGAGCTATCATGTTTAGTGTTTTGATTGATCTACTTATCTTGTGATGATTCCTAATTTCTACGCTACAGAAATATATAATTCAGGACATGATTGATCGAGGTGACTTAATGGTGGATGGACTCAAAACAAATGGTGATCACAGAGCCTTCAAAAATCCTCTCCCAAATTACAACAAAGATGGCACATCAACTTCGGATGATACACGTGGAGCTCGTATTAATCACGTCTACAACAACACCATCAACCACATATCAGCTGAAGATCATCAAGTCAATGTCATCACCATTCGAGATCGGCATGATCATGAATCTGTCAATGTAACAACCCAAACTCAGAAATATGTCTTAAAAGGACATACGACACCTACAACCGCTACACCCAAAATCCAATATGACTTGGTTAGCCAACTACGCAAGACTCCAGCTCAAATATCTATCCTGGAATTATTGAAACTATCACCAAAGCACAAAGACATATTGGAGCAAGCACTATTGGAAACAAATGTACCTCAAAATCTGGATACAGACAGATTTCAAGCCATGGTAGCCCATATGACAGGACCCCATAACCTCACCTTCTCAGAGCATGACAATACTTCCTTGAGTCATCCACATAATAATCCTCTCCATATCCAAGTTATTGTTTGCAAACACCGAGTGAAAAGAGTCTTGATAGATGGAGGAGCCGGACTTAATATATGTACTTTAAAGCTTATTCGTGCATTAGGCTTCTCAGAAGAATCTATTGATCCTTGCAAGAAGATTACCATAAAAGCATATGATGATGAGGAAAGGTCCTCTAAAGGAACAGTGATATTACCTATTCAAGTAGGACCAGTACAAAAGGATACTATATGTCAGGTCTTAGATATTGATCTCACCTACAATATCTTGTTAGGACGACCCTGGATACATGAAATGCAGGCAGTACCTTCCACATATCACCAGTGTGTCAAGTTTCCCTATGATGGACAAGAAATCTCCATATCAGCTAATCATAATCCATTCCAACATTACAATGCAATGGGGGCAGCCCAAGATAGTTTGGTTCCTCATAATAGAGAAAAGCAGCGGCCTTCAACATCAGATCCACCAATAGCAAAATCCAACTCCTTATGGGGAGACTTCAAGCAGAAAATGCAAATCAAAGACCAAGGCATGGGAGAATACTCTTTGGAGCCTTTATGTTTGGCAAAATTGCCAATATCACCTAGATCGCATGGTTTACCTACTACATCAACACAACTGGCTACTCAGCCCATCACTAAATTTGATGGTACCTTCATCCAATTGGGTACTCTAGCACATGAATTAGAAGACAAGGACATTCTCAGCTGGTTATACAAAGATGAGGAAGAAGATCATAGAGTAGCCGCTCTGGACATTGTTCTACCAACACACCTGTATGGAAAAGGCTACTTAATCATGAAGCAAATGGGATATGACGGTAAAGGACCTATTGGGAAATGCAAAGAAGGAATCACTGAACCTATAGATCTTCCTTCACAACCTAGTAGAAACAAAGTAGGATTGGGTTCTAAACTCACATTCCTATTGAAACGGCCGCCACACATAACTACAAAACCTTAATGGAAGGAAAACAAGAAGTACAAAGAAGAATCCTGGCAGAAAGCACTTTTTGAATCAGCAGAAACAATCTGCAAAGCACAGGAATGTCAAGATCAGAAGTTACATCAGGAAAAGCTTCTAAGTCATAAGAAGACCCTATCTGCCGCAGTAGCTCATATTCAAACACCCAAAGAACAAATCATACCATCTCCAGATACCGTTATTCCTCCCCGAGGAAGTACAATCTATGAACAAATCCAACAAGTAGAAGACGGATCTGATGCAGAATCAACAAAAACCGTCAAAATGGTATCCATCATCACAGATTTGTTTTCACCATATAACATACCTGTTTACAGCACAGATAGAATTTGGGATGATGCCTATGAGACGGATTCCAATGAATATGAATGGGGTACTTGCTCTAATGCTACTATAGATATCCCTGATGATATTGATTCTATATCCCTTTCTCAAGAAGAACATAACACAGAAGATAGACCTCTTGAATTTGGACCACAGCATATCTATGATGCCAAGGAAAGCGAACAGAAATATTATGAGCAAGTCTATGTAGAAGATAATACCATCGACGACCTCGACGAAATCCTGAATTTATTTAAAACCAAGACCCATCACGATGAAAACTCTATCCTAACACTTACAGTAGCCGAACTTGATCCACCCAACGATTCCTTACCACTTGTCTTTCCCGACCTCATCAACTGGGATGAACCTGAAACACATGATATACCAATTTTCCTAGATGATGCATCTATTACCCATTACCTATGTACCATAAATCCTGAAACAGGCTCTACCAGTGAACAAAATAACGATGTCTGTCAATCAGGGAGTGCCAAGTCTCTCAGTCGCAAAAATACAACAAATAAAGGATCTGATGCTGAAAACCAGTCCATGGTAGCTCTAGATCACAAAAAAGTAAAAATAAAGGACGCATCTGAGGGTGAAAACCTTTTTAAGCCACCTAACGATGGGAGACTTGACACTCTTCCTGAGAACTTTCATGAGCGATCACCCATTTTGATTGAGCCAACTCAATCAATCAACATTGGTACCACAGAAGCAGCCAGAAACATACACCTTGCAGAATCTCTAACAAAGGAGGAAAGATCGACATTCATCATTTTCTTTAAAGGACAGCAAATCAACTTTGCTTGGTCATATGCCGATATGCCCGGAGTAGATCCACACTTAATCATGCATCACTTATCCATCTCTTCAGGAGTTAAACTAGTCAAGCAAAAGCTATGAAAGATGAATCCACAGGTGGCACTCATGGTCAAAACTGAACTTAACAAATTATTAGATGTCAGATTTATCCGACCCATTGACTATGCAGAGTGGATTTCCAACATCGTCCCAGTATCAAAACCAGATGGTGGTATCAGAATCTGCACTGACTTCAGAGATGTCAACAAAGCTTACCCAAAGGATGACTTTCCTCTACCAAGTATCGACATAATTGTAGATCTCACAGCAGGCCATGCAATGCTCTCACTAATGGACGGTTTCTCAAGCTATAATCAAATCAAAATAGCTCCTGAAGATCAAGATAAAATAGCATTCACCTATCCTTGGGGAACGTACTGTTGGAATGTTATGCCTTTTGGCTTAAAGAATGCAGGGGCCACTTATCAAAGAGCAATGACCACAATATTCCATGACATGATGCACACATTTATGGAAGACTATGTGAATGATTTACTAGCCAAATCCTTCACTAGAGCTGAACATCTCGGCATCCTCACAAAGATCTTTGATCGATTGGAGAAATTCCAAGTCAGGCTTAACCCTAAGAAGTGTGTCTTCGGGGTAACATCAGGCAAGTTACTAGGCTACATTGTCTCAGCTAAAGGTATTGAAGTTGATCCAGCAAAGGTACAAGCTATTATGGACATGCCACCACCACAGAATATCAGTCAACTCAGATCTCTACAGGGACGACTTCAATCAATCAGGCGATTTATCGCTCAGCTAGCAGATAAAAGTCTACCATTTAACCATGCGCTACACAAAAATGTACCATTCAAATGGGAGGCTAAGTGTGCAGAATCTTTTTACCAAATCAAACAGTACCTGATGAATCCACCAGTTTTGGTACCACCAGTCGCAGGAAAGCCTCTTATTTTATATATCTCAACAATAGATATATCACTGGGGGCACTATTGGCCCAAGAAGATCAACAAGGGAAGGAACAGGCCATATACTACATTAGTAGGACATTGAATGGCTATGAGCTCAACTATACATTCATTGAAAAGGCTTGCCTAACAGTGGTTTTTGCATCTCAGAAATTCAGACATTATATGCTAGCACACACCATCAAGCTAGTGGCAAAAATTGATCCTCTCAAATACTTACTCAGCAAGGCTGCTCTTACAGGCCGATTGGCTAAATGGGTCATGATTCTCAGTGAATTTGACATCCAATACACAGAAAGATGAGCCATCAAAGGACAAGCAATTGCAGATCAACTGGCTAAAGCACCACTCCCAGGCAAACACACCATGGAGATCGAATTTCCAGACAGGGACGTTCTTGCTCTTTCTATTAAACAATGGACCCTATACTTTGACGGATCCTATACACAACATGGTTCAGGGGTAGGCATTCTATTCATCACTCCTGAAGGACACACTATGCCAAGGTCATATAGGCTTATGTTTCCATGCACAAATAATGTCGCTGAATATGAAGCATTGGTCATAGGCATCAAAATGGCCGTCGAATGGAAAATCATAGAGCTAAAAGTCTATGGCGACTCACAACTAGTCATCAATCAAATCAACAACAACTATCAAACAAAGGACGACAAGCTACTACCCTACAAACGAATGGTGGATGACTTCAAACAGTATTTTTTGCACATCACCTTCAAGCAAATACCAAGGTTGAACAACAAAGCAGCCAATGCCATGGCTACTATCGCTTCCTTGCTACAAATTCCAGAGCAATAGAGTCGTTATGAGTTCCTGGTAGAGCAACTGTTCTCCCCCGCCTATGACCACTCTTAATCCCATGTTATATATGCCTTGACTGGTTCAGATTCTCCATTATATGGACCAATATACGACTACCTCAAGCATAATATCTTACCCATTGACCAATCCCGTAACCAAAAATGTAACTTTATCCACCAAGCTGCCCGTTACACCCTTACTACTAATACTTTGTATCGTCGAGGTCTCGATGGTACTCTTCTTCGTTGCCTTGATCGTAATGATTCTGATTTTGCTTTACACGAGCTTCACGAAGGTATTTGTGGCACACATTTAAGTGGCACTACTCTTGCTAAAAAGCTTCTAAGGATGGGATACTACTGGCCTACAATGGAAAAAGACTCATATCATTTCGCCAAGAAATGTCCTAAATGCCAGATCCATGGCAATCTGATACATGCACCAGCACAAGAACTGCAGCCATTTACAACATCATGGCCCTTTTGTCAGTGGGGCCTAGACATAGGTTGCAAAATTCATCCTTCATCTTCAAATGGACACAAGTTCATTATAACTGCAACAAAATACTTTACCAAATGGATCGAAGCCATTCCCATGACCACAGTGACAGGGAAACACATTGCCTCTTTTATCCTCAATTATCTGATCTGTAGATATGGTATTCCAAGTTCCATCATCACAGATAATGGATGGCCCTTCAAGAATCAAGATGTCCAAGAACTATGTGCCAAATTCAAAATCCAACATTGATTCTCTACACCATACTACCCACAAGGAAATGGTCAAGCGGAAGCATCTAACAAGACAATACTGAAAATCCTTAAGAAAACAGTGAATGATGCAGGCAAAGATTGGCACGTACAACTCAATCCAACACTTTGGGCATACAGAACCAACATCCGCACACCTACAGGAGAAACACCATACTCATTGGTATATGGATCAGAAGCTATTTTACCCCTGGAGGTAGAGATCCCATCTCTCAGAGTCTCTTCGAAAGGCTTAATCCCCGATTAAGAATATCGAGTTAACCGACTGCAAGAGCTTGAACTATTAGATGAAAGACGCCAACATGCTTATACCCATCTCAAATCATATCAGCAATGCATGTGCAGAAGCTACAATCACAAGGTCATTCCTCGCAACTTCAAGGTTGGTGACCTAGTCCTCAAAGAAAATCCAAGAAATCAGCAAGATCGAGAAAAGAAAGGGAAATTTGAACCTAACTGGTTGGGTCCCTATGTCATCATATCAGTCTATGGATCAGGTGCTTATCAGCTAACAAATTCTGAAGGAGATGTGCTTGACGACCCCACTAACCGCATTCATTTGAAGAAGTACTATACTTAAAGTAGCCTAGTGCACGGAAAAAGCCAAAAACAAACAAAAAAATCAAAATTCAGAAAAAGCAAAAATACAAAGTACAATAAAAACAAATGGTGAAAACCTGGTAAACAAGCGCCCTTGTGAAAAAATGGCTCCTCTATCTATCTCCATGCCATTTTATCCATCAAAACACTATCGGCCATCGCCTGACACTTAACCTATATTCATTCAGGATATACTTAACGTAGTCACTATCCTGGGTTATCCATCTATATCTATTCTCTTACCGCAGTCCATCATGGCTTGGTAATCACTGTACATGATCATATCACGAGGCACACTCAGCTAGGGGCATTAATTGGTTTAAAAAATTGAAAACATTCCAAACATCACAAAATTTCGCAAAAAATCAGAAGCATGACATCCAACAAACAACACTACGCTTCATCGCAAAAACCAAAACAAACCAATTCACAAAAATATCAAGGATGGATGATTTTCTGAAGTATTAGATGTTGCATTCTTGCATAAAGTATTGACTAGTTTTGCATTTTGAACTTTTTAAATGTTTGGATTCTCTTCCTTGTCTCACTAAATGCTTCACAGCTAGAGGTCAGGAGGAATTTCCAATATTTTCTTAGTCTTCTGTCTGGGAGGCGATCACGTATATTGTGTGAATACATGCCTCGAGACATGATACGTCGAATATCACTGAAGGCCTGATTCCACTTCATGCATACAAATGATCTAATCTTGTTTGTTTACGCAATACGCACTCAGGTCGTCCTGGTTCAATTATACCTTGACGCTTGTGCTATCTTGCAAAATCAAAATATCATGTAAATTTTACTCAGGTCATTATGGTTCAATTATACCATTATGCTTGTCTAAATTTTCAACATATCCTAAACAAATCAATGCTCAATGATGATATTTACAAAGAAAGCAAACAAATGGCTATATCGGATGGCAAATGCAGAGCGAGAGATGCTCCAAAAACAATTAGTTGCATATCATTTTACAATTAGTTGCAGATCATTTTACCAGTCGTTACATATCATTTAAACATCATTTAAGCATGTTTGCATATCATTTAAACATCATTACATATCATTTAAGCATGTTTGCACATCATTTTAAAAATCATTGCATATCATTTTACATTTAGCAGCATATTAAAACATACATCTCATTTTCAAGATACATCTCACAGCATATAATAGCATACATCCTGCATCATACATTACATATTTAAGCATTGCATCATCACCTAAAATAGCCCACATAACATGCATCCATATAAACACATCACATGATCAAAAATGGTGCCATATATATATATATATATATATATATATATATATATATATATATATATATATATATATATATATATATATATATCTCAAAAATGATCAAAATCTACAAAATGTGTCCAAAAACTGTGTCCAATACAAAGAATAACAATGATCCAAAAATACAACAGAGCCCATGTCTCTCAAGTATGACTATCTCCTGATGGAGATGGTCTCGCTCCAGATACACCCACCCCTGGATCTCCAGGAGGATCCTGTCTCGGTGGCCCCGTGACACCTCGACTCTCTGACCATGACCCAGTAGCTCGAGATTGGCTAGATCTCGACTGAGCAAAACTCTCAACTCGCCGATCCCTAGGTACGACCGCCTCATAATGTCGTCTGTAATACTCAGCCTCCTGCGCTCTGAGCACCAACTCTCTCAGGGTGTCTCTCATGGGACCACCCACCGTTGCCCTCTGCATGCTCGCCACCACCTCCTCCGCTCTATCTCGGTATCTCTCTCAGTAGTCAACTGAAAAATCTGTCGCTGATAGGTCAAAATCTGTGCCTGCAGCTACTGCACAGTAATCTACAAGGTCTGTATCTACACATCCTCCATATGACCTGGAACTCGCACTCGCAGCGGTACTTGTGCTAGCGGAACCCCTCCCACTTGGCCTGTCCTTGGTACTGGAGGTGGGAGTACATTCATCCTCCTCCTCTGTGCTGGTCGACTCGGCTCCTCCTCCCCACCCACTGCAGCTAGCACCTCCCCCACTCTCCTCTCTCTACCGGCTCCGATAGCCAAATCACCTCTCCCCCTCTCTATCCTCCCCTGTCTCACTACTCTATCCACACCTCTCTCTCCCCGCCTCCCTCTACCTCCTCTCCCTCATCCTCCTCCTCCATCCTCCCCATCATCTCCATCATCTCCCCCATCTCCCTCCTCCTCATCTGAGTCAAATGTTGGCCTCATCTCCTCTGGATCCGAGATCCTCGCCACCGCCCGCGCAGCAAACAAACGGGTGAACTCATCTGTCATGCCCGCATCTTGAATCTCCAGGGCATAATCCCAGATCTGCCCGGCCAATCCCACAAACTCCTCAATCGCCACCGCACTATCAATAGTGGGCCCCCAATCCGCCACATCCTGCTGCCGCCGTGCGTATAAGCACGCTCCCTGAGGTATACCTTACTGGCGCCCAAACTGTCTCAAAACTCGGGTCACCACAAACCGCTCAATGACGAACAAAGTCCTCCCAATCAGATATCTGGTCATGAATACAAAGGGCATCTCCAGCCCATCCTCTGCCCATACCTCATAGCCTGTATACGATCGCCAGGGGACCGTATCAATATCATCAAAAACCCTCCTCCAATGCTCTAGTTTTCCCAGCTTACGCTGGACAACTAGACCTCTATATCCGTAGGCATATGCTGCACCTACGGGCCTGTCCCTGTCTGCTAATGGCCTCGCTGCTGGAATATGCTCCCAGCACCATACCTGTAACAAAGTCACGCCAGCTGACAAACTGCCGTAATCGAGGTATACTACCTCATGCAGACTCCTATATAGATGAGCCAGCATCGCTGACCCCCATGCAAATCTTCGGCCCTGTGTAACCATCTCCTCCAAAACTAACCCCCATCCCATCGAGAATCCCTTTGACCTGCGATCAGGACAAAGGAATCCCCCAATAAAACCTGCTAGTATGGATGGCAGCGGTGCATAGTCCAGATCTAAAAACTCCTGCCAGGGGATCTCATAACCACAAACAGTGTCATCCTGAAAAATCCAGCGCAGTGCCTCTGTGCCACCCTCCTCTGACTGCTCGTAGGATAGTAGTGCACCTACCACCGGAATGCACAAAATCCTGTAACAATCCTCAGGAGTAATTGTCATCTCTCCTGTGGCAAAATGGAAGGTGTTCATGTCACTGTGCCACCTCTCTGCCAAAGCTGTCAATAGCCCTCGGTTCACAGTGAACCGAGGCATATCTAGGAGAGAAGTCAACCCACATCTCTTGATAATGTCCAAATCAGCCTGCGTCAACCGCGGTATCAATGTCCACGGTCTGGGGAATCTCTCCCTCGACTGTACCACGCCCAATCGCTCCTGTCAACAAACACAACAAATTCAATATCAGTTTCCACATCAAAACCAAGATATCAAAATCAAACTTACATCACCAACATGAAACAATTTGCTCATCTACATCAAAGTTCAAAATCCTATCATTTCATATCAACTTGTAAAACAACTCAAGTTATCAAAAACCATATCAAAACTTGTAAAACAACTCAAGTCTCCACAATCACATAAACTTGTAACACAACTCAAGTTTCCCACCCATATCAGCTTGTAAAACAACTCAAGTTTCCAACCCATATCGACTTGTAACACAACTCAGGCTTTCACACACATTGAACTTGAAAACAGAACACGCAAATACATCATATTCTGATCCATACAACAGATAGATATTTCTACATAACTTGAAAAATCACAAATTAAAACAAGTTATACCAACACTCATTTTGGATAAATTTATCAAAACACGATAGGCACAGCACAACAAATTTTCAAATCAGCCCATTCTGCAAAATTTTTTCTGATGCGCTAAAACAGTTATTCAATGCGCTAAAACCCTACCACGTGCTAGGCTATCTCTCCTACGCGCTACTCTGTCTATCCTATACGCTAGACCGCATCTACATGCTAATCTTTTCTCCTAATGCACCACCTAACCTACCCCATGCGCTAGACTCTGTCTATGCGCTAATCTATCTCTCCTAGGCGCTACCTGTTTAGCCCTATGTGCTAGGTTAACCCTACGTGCTAAACCCCCTTGCCTATGCGAACCCCTGTGGCCCCTATGCGCTAGGTCACCCCTACACGCTAACCTGTTGATGCGACGCGCTACCCAACACTTTCTATGCGCTATTCTACATGCACGCACTACCCTAATAATTTGATGCGCTAACCTATCTTTTTCGGATGCGGCCCCTAAATTTGAACTCTATGCGCTACTTCACACTTCGTATGTGCTACAACAGACCCTAGACGCGCTAAAACGTTGGACCTGAACTTTGAAAATCAAAAAACGCCTAAAAACAACAAAATCAAAAATCAAAAAGGGGTCAACAACGTTGACTTACTGGTGGTCCCCGCGCTACAGGTCTCCGATACCTCCGAACGTGCTCAAAACGGTGTCTGTGATAGGGAATCGGCATTTTCTCTCCAGAGCAAATTCTCTTTCTTCACAATCAACAAAGCACAAATGAATCTAAATCAAACCCTTTTCCCCTTTTATAGGTGGAAAATGAAATTAGGGTTAGCCAAATGGACTTGTAATATGGTTGCGGTCTCCCCTATACCAAAACATTTGTAACTTATCAGGAGATGAATCAATTTATACACATTATACATGCACCAAATCATACATATCATACGCAACTGATCAAATTAAATCAAAACAAAAAAATTTAAAAAAAAAATATTGATTCATCTCCCGAGGGGGCATCATCACCATCAAATATCGAATCTGGGGCATCACGCATCAAATCGAATCTGGGGCATCACATCAAATCAAATCCGGGGCATCACTGGCAAATCAAAAGAGCGACACAAAAATCCCATTTGATCATAAATCATGATAAGACATCATTTTCTTTGAAATAACATGTGCACACACGTCACTTCAAAGAGGGGCAAAATGTAGACGTATAAAAATGACCACATTTCTAAATGAATATTTTATGTTCATTTCTCTATTTAATTAAATCCAATTTAATTAAATTATCCACATTCTTCTATTTTATTAAGTAAATTACTCAATTTATTTAAATAAAATTCACTATACCCATTTAATGAATAAATCATTTTATTTAATTAAATCCCCCTATCCACTTTTAATTAAATTCAAATTTAATTAAATAGTTATCCTAAATTGAATAAATCTAATTTATTTAATTTCCCCAAATTGCAACCAAATTGAATTAAATCAATTAAATCCTATTATCCCCCCCCATCCACTTGCAAAATCCCAAACCCCTTTTTAATCCCTTCTAGAATCTTCTAATCACTTCTAATTAACCTAACCCCTCCTCTAAACTTTGTCACATCCCTAAGCAAAGGGAAGTCACTTCTCAAAAGCCTCAAAGTCTTTGATAACCATTAAAGGCTTTCAACCTTCAACCACTAAATGTCTCAAAGTCTTTGATAACCTTTGAAAGCTTCCAACCTTCAACCACTTAATCCACAAAGTCTCCAATAACCATTAATGGTTAACTCAAACCCTCCTACATGGTTAAAACATTTGTTTTGACTCAACCTCTATCCAACCCAAGGGTCTCATCAGGCCTTTAATGCTTTGACCATGATTATCTCTTAATCATTTGCACAAAGGTTTATCCTTGGATTAACTCCTAATCTAGTGGGTAATCTTAATTTAGACTTGACCCTTAGCCTCTAGATAACCATGAGGTCTTCTCAGGCCTTTAATGCCTCCAACCTCTTCTCTCAACCCAACCCTATGTTGACACTTGTCACCATTTCATTGGTGCCAATTGTGCACATGGATCCCCAACTTTCAAACTCAGCCCTTGATTAAACCATTCAATCTTGACCATCCATTGCCCTGTTTGTGCTATAAATAGAGCTCTCATTCCTCCATTTTTAACAAGCATCTTTCAAATTTGAAGCATTATACTTATGCTCAAATACTTTCAAGCTTTCATATCATCTTTATGCTCATCATTTAGCCTCTTTTAGATTAGGAATTAGACTAAATATGCATGCTAGAGTACTTTCTTTATCATTTTAGCTCAATCATAGACTAAATATATCATGTTAGGATAGTATTCATACTAACCTCATCATCTTATCATCTAGTGTATTGCATTTTAGAATCATACATAGCTTAATCTCCATTTCATACTAAAATCTATCAAAGCATCTCTCATTCTCATATTTGCCATCCCTAAACCATTTTGCTCAGTGATCTGAGAGTAAAAACGTTGGTTTGAGGGACATTGTGAGATAGAGAACCATGGGACCCCCCTTGGGAAGCTGAGTAACACTACGTTACTCCATAGCTTGCATCAAGAAGTCCTGTGTGTGTGTGTGGACTAGTATTAAACAATATTTTCACATATTAAGTTTTATCAGCCCACTTTTCCCGCATACAACCTTATCCCATGGGCATGCACGGGATAAGGAAGTCATTTGTTCCCTTGTTTCCACTTTGTTCCCCTACAGGATAAAAGAAAATTTAATGTCTCTTTGATATACCTTATCCCATGAGCCCTTTGTCCTTCCTGTTTACCTCATCGGATAAGAGTCACCTTGATTTACTCTTATTCCATACCACTTTGTGTGTCATTCTTTTCAGCTCATGGGGTAAGAAAAAAAACCTTTATGCTTTGTGTTCCTTATCCTGCGCGGTCCAACTAAAGTCCTTGAAACTCTGCTAGATAAGACTTAATGATTCCTTTTTAGGTACTTTCTTATCCCGTGGGCTTCCATTGTTGTTGATAGAAGACCGCCATCAGTTGGTGAGAGGGCAAGGAGGAAAACCAGCCTGCCAATGACCATCGAACCCTCCAGTCGGTAGACTTAAGTGAGTTGATCAGCCGACCGGGTCAACTCAAAAAATAGAATTGGATTCCGCTATGTTCTTTGAAATATTTATTTTCTTATCTTGCGAGAATGTGCAGGATAAGAAAGTCCTTTG